>NC_079902.1:20779200-21009200 GCF_024868665.1 Triplophysa rosa
GGTAATGCTGTTGTGCCTGGAGCACACTAAAATCTAACTCTGCCTAATTAAGTCAAAAGCCACCAGCTTTCCCCGCTGAGAAGCCAACAGCCGAGCTGTCTAAACAGGCTGAATGAGAGAAGATGCCAGGGCTCAATAACCCTGAAGCAAAGTCTTTCGTCTTCTCAAGAGTCCACTGAATCCAGTTTAGAAATCAGTTTTGGGCCCCACTGTTGCCTTTATTAATGAGGTCCACAGGAAAACAAGGCAAAGAAACAAATAACAAAAAGTTGCAATGCAAAAAAAATAAATAAAATATCAAGATGTGTTGCTCCTGCTCGGAGAATATGATTAGGTTTAATGAGAGACTTTGGTGCAGGAGCTGAATTAGGTTGAATCAGTGAATCCCAGAGGAATAGTGTTTGGGTGTGTGTGTGCTTCATAAAAAACAGCACCTCGGTATGCCTCTAACAACAGCTTGTAGTGAAATGTGTGAATTTTAGTGTTGAATTGAATAATTGGTTTCGCACCAAAGTTAAGGAGGGTTGAGCCTGGACAGTATGTGGATAGGAGAAAGGACCGAGGTCCTATTGGTCCACTATTGGTATGGTATAGAAAGCTTTAGCATCACATATACGAGTTGTATTCGTGTATTTGTAATTGTGGCACAATATTTATTACAATACAAAAAATGTACGTTTTGTACAGCAGAAGTGTTTTTTTTCTATATGATATTTGAATAATCATATTGGTTGAGCTGCCAACAAATATAACAGCCTGGTTCAATAGAATATTTAATGTTTAATTTTTAGTGCTTGAAAAAGTTCTCCCTTAAGGTTTAGCTTTCCTTAATCCTTTCTTAATTGTTAAGTTAGACATATTTTTATTCATTTACATAGAGAAGGTTTCCTTAAACATCGTATAGCACGTTGTATGTACAGTACTATAAAAAAAGCTGTTTTTATTCGTTTTTTATAAAATTCTGAAAAAATATTGTTGAACCATGAGCTAAGTTTATCATTAGCTCTCTAGTAGCGTATAGTGTAAGGGACCTGACCCTCTGGTCATCAAAAATCTCAGGGTTCTTATTGAGAAGAGCACAGTAAAAATGTAAACCCAGCATACTGGCAAAATTTTGCCATTGGCATCTATAAACTATACCAGCCCCATATGCACGGGTCGGCTCCATCGCTCTCTCCACCATCGCTGGTGTGTGGTGGGCGTTCTGTCAACTGCAGTTGCTATGTTGCACACAGGTGTGTTTGAGCAGATTCTTCCACTCTGTTTGTAAAGCGCTGTGAGAAAAACACTATACAAATGTAAGGAATTAATTGCTCGGAAGAGTCACATGAGCTCCATGAACAGCTGCTCAACATCTCATCTCTTAAATGTCTTTTCTGCAGTAATGCTTCAGTCTGATGTTTCAGTCTGATGTTTATAGACATGTGGGAATAGAACATCAAGCAGTGGTCATTATATCACCAACTGAGATTTGATGTCTCAGTTAAAGCAGTTGTTATACTTTCAGATACTTCAGATCAAATCTATGTATGTACTTTTTCACAGCTGTGAGGTTTTACAGGGTGCATAACAATTTGGTCTGTTTTAAAAAAACATCCCACAAGTTGCTCTAATTTTAGAGCTTCATTGCTTAATAGTCATTGTTTGCTTGTAACCTACAGTATAAGGGTTATCAAAATTTGTGTATGTGCTGTAAATACCTATTGTTTTAACTTGCCCATGATATGAAATTACATCAACAGAGGCGGCATAAGCTCCTAAGCTCCGTTTCATTCTGAAGGTCTCATGGAAAGCGCTTAAATTGCTCATGTCACTCATTCTGTATTTTTTATGTTTTCCATCTGTCAAATTGCTCCTTCTCCTGAGACGATGTGTTTTTTATTATTATAATGCTGTTTTTTTTGTCAAGGGCAGGAACAATAAAGGCTGATTGTGATGCTGTTTTGCTCTTGATGTAGACTCTTTGTCTTGAGGTTGTAAATCATTTTTTGAAGGATAATTGATGCTTATGCTCTTTAGGTGAATAACATTTAATGTCCAGAAGCCACACACATTAATTATTTTCACAATAGTGAAATCCAGCTTTTTTTTGTTGAATCTGTATGCAGCTTGAATACTGATCCCACTGGAGGTTCAGGAAGTGCTGAAGGGCCGATCTCAAGGGAATGTTTGGCACGCAAAAAGTCTTTCGTGTAGAAAGACCAGTGGGTAGTGCAGATAAACAATAAAAATTATTTATAGACTTAAATAACCCAACCAAACCCAATTTGAAACAACAATGCAACCAAACTATATATTAATTGTTATTATATATAAAAAACTACGTTTACAGTATATCAAATATGTTTTTTTGTACTTTTTTATCCCTCATATACCCTAATGCTACACAAAAAAAGACAGTAAAAAATACACATTGTTATTGTTTTGATAATGCTAAAAATAAATAATAATAATAATAATAAGTGTTGTTGTTATGAAATTATTATTATTAGTTTTGTAAAAAACGTAAACATACTTTTTAAAATTAAAAAAATATGTTTTACACATTTTTTGTTATAAAAGGCAATGTGCCTTTTATAACAAAATGATTGCCACAGGGTACTCAAATGTACTCAAATGATTGCCACAGGGTTGCTGTGTGGTTGGATTTTAAAGTGATGTTCTTTTTTAAAATGTTCTTTTTTTACATTATGGCCAATCAATGTTTTAAAGTTTTAAGAGAAAACTTTTAGATCCAAATCGAATGAGTTACTTTTCCAAGTACCTTATACCTTATAGTGATGTGATACATGATGTTTCTTTGATAATTGTGGTGTACATTTTGTGTTTTAATATTAGATGCAATAATTACAGTTGTGCACCTGCATGTTCGAGTGAGCACATGACATGAGCGCTAGAACTGTGCGTGGTATATGCATAATTATTTGTGTTCGCCTCTTAAAATAATGCTGTCTGTGTTCTGTCAGGCGCTCTCGCTGATGAGTCTAATTAGATGTTACAGTTGCTTAACAACAGAAGAATGGACGCTAGAATCATTACCTGACAGCGGATTCCACTGCAGAAGCTGACCTAGGTCAGCGGAGCGGCTGGCTGCGTCCTGTGGGCGTTCCATATGAAGTTATTAAGGAATCTGACAGGTTTCCCATCTCTATACGAAGGGGCATCTCAGAGGAGCAGCATTTCATATTTAAAGTATGATTTTGCAACACTTGAGAATATCACAGTTCACCGTCTAGCATGTTGCTGTGATTTATTACTACGATATCGATTTTTTTTCTTTTTTAGTTTTTTCTTTTTTGGCCAATCATACAGAGAATGTTTATTATCAAATGAGTACATTAGTATTAACACAATATCAATAATCCTGATTGTTAATATCATGATTATTGTCAATACCTGTATATTGTGACACGGTTGTTTCAAACCTGTATAAATATCTTTGTTCTGCTGAACACAAAGGAAGATATTTGGAAGAATGTTATCGGTTTTCAGTTCTGGGACATCGTCCACTACCATAGTAGAATTTTTTTTATATTTTTGGTTCTGTTGAACACAGAATGAGATATTTTGAAGAATTTAGGAAAACAAACAGTTCTGGGGCACATTTGACAACCATTTTAATTTTTTAGTAATCAATGATGTCCCAGAACTGAAAATTACTAACATTCTTCCAAATATCTTTCTCTGTGTTCAACCGAGAACAAAGAAATTTACAGGGTTGAAACAACCTGAGGGTTGTAAATATTGACAGAATTTTCATGTTTGGGTGAACCATCCCTTAATAAATTTATAAATGTATAAATACATTATAAACAAAAATTGTGCATGTGTTTCACATGTCACATATTGATTTATGCACTTTTCAAGCTAAATAATTTACATTAAGAAGTTTGTTATTATGTTTTAAATGTTTAAACAATAGATACTGTTGATGTGATGATCCTGTGGTTACTCTTAAAGGGATAGCCACCCAAAAATGAAAATTTTATTGACCCTCTTGTCAATTTAAACCCGTATGACTTTCTTTCTACTGCAAAACACAAAAGAAGATATTTTGAAGAAAGGTGGTAACCGAGCAGCGCCGGACCCCATTCACTTATATTTTATGGAAACAAAACACAACATTTTTTCAAAATATCTTTTTTTGTGTTCTGCGGAAGAAAGAAAGTCATACAGGTTTGACATTACAAGACGGCGAGTAAATGATGACATCATTTTCATTTTCGGGTGAACTATCACTTTAAGGCAAGTGACTTTGTTATTGAATACAGTGAAATTCATTTTTAAATGTGCAAATATTTTAGGGGCCACCTCACCTCTGTTCCTATCCTTTCCTTCTCTTCCAGAAACTGACAGGGGACAGACCTCAGGTGTATCTGAATAATAGAAGCCCCCCTATTGCTCTGAATCTGGCCAGACTCCTCAGCCCGGAGGAACACACATCTGTGCTCACCTAGTGTGTGTGTATGTGAATCTTTCTACAGTGTCTGATTTGCCATCGAGTAGGAACAATGGTAATATATTTAATCTACCATGTGCTTGCCATCTCTTGAGGTTATCTGCAAAATGCCATTTGTCTGTGCCATCCATGCCGCGTTTAAGAAAGCGAGAAAACGCTATTAAATACAGAACAGATGATTAATGCACTTGCTATTATGCATGAGAGGTTTCCATTAATTAAACTTCACCCTCGCTATCGAATGTTGTTGTGTGGGTTACAGATGGCAGAGGAGCGCTGGTAATCCGGTTCTCTCCGAGATGTGCATTGGCAGGCTCTCATTCTTATATGAACCGGTTTGGGAAACCAATAAAAAGAAGCTCTAAAAATACAGAATATATTAGACTGACGTACATGCAAACAGCCTCTTGTGTTCCAAATCGCGGGCGGCTTGTGAAATTGCTGTTTGCTGTATGATTCAGTTGCAGCCGTCGTGAGAATTGAAACTGTGTCCAATGGCACAGATGGCGCACTGAAGCTATGGTGAGCCCTTACCGTGAAGTTAGAAAGAAACTTGTGTTTTTATATGTTTACATCATTGGCAGTATATGAAATCACTCATGCCAAGCCGTAATTTATCATTAGAGTCAATCATAATCACATGATGTCTAATGTTTCTTATTTATCAACTTTTTTGATGAATCTGTGTTATTCTAGATGAAGCAATTCATACCCATAAGGGCTGTATGCACCTTTTAACCTGTGCAGCCATTTCTGCTCTTAAGACCTTTGAGTAAAGCCAAGTCAATTCTCAAAACCATTTGAAACTTAAACACTATTTGTTTTCTTGCATTCATTTTTCATGGACTAAACTTGTAATTTGTGTTTTTCTTTAAAATAATGTTTTTTTTTTCAATTTATAGAATAAACATTTTATTAATATGAATAATAGTAATAAATAATAGTATTACTTTTATATTTATCATACAATTAAAATCACAATTGCTCTCAATAATAATAATAACAATAATATTCTTCTTATAATTATTGTTATCCCAGATCAAGCTATAAAGCACATTTTTGTTTTTCTACACTTATGGACTTATATAGGCTATGGGTATGGTCACTTTATTATTCAGTAACTAAAAATACTTTTAAAAACATTATACTGTAAATAGAGTCTCTCTGGGGTGACCAGGAGTCTGTAAGTTTTGCATAAATGTAGTTTGAATTGGTTTACAGTTTAATTCTTAATTTAGAAAAATCAGTTCAAGGGACTTGCCATTTTTTGCTCTGTTCCTTAAAGTGCATTCAGCATCACTGCAAATGCAATTCCTGCAGCTTTCTGTATCCTACATACTGAACATGCTACAACAGTAATGCATTGATATTTACATAACGACTTAATGCAAATCTATAGCGACAACAGCATGAGTGCACTTTCAGGAGTCACTCTTAACATGCATCTTCCTGAGAGTGATTTGATAATAAATATATTTTCAAGCCTTCATGATGCAGACCCGATGTATCTTAGGTTAGGTGTGTCTACGGTGTATGTAATGTAATGTATGCTGAATGCACACTGAAATTGTTCTTTCTCTCATGCCCGGTAGAATCCATTTAAAAAAAACAAAAAAAACTACATAATTTAGCTTGACTCGAGCAGTATCAAGTGGAGACGTACAATCATAGGCCATCAGTATGTCCCCTTCTGCTCTAATGGCTCTGATGCCTTTTATGTGGCCAGAGATAGTGACCGGAGGGCTTGAATTAGAGCTTCATTTGCTCGGCTCCCAGGAGCTGATAACAGTGAGATGCATTTGAAAGCGCAGTGGGGTGGAGCCTGATTGAATTCAGCACCTCAACGTTTTCGAGCAAATGGAACCTACGGTGTAAATAAATTACAAAATATACATGTATGTATTTGAAAGATGATTGACAGTGCATTCATGCTATAGACCACTTCGGAAGATGTAAACACTGGTCCAGAAGTGCCCTTCTGGTTTCATTGCATCTAAAATGAGATCTTAATGGTATTTGTTTAACATTTTAATTTGATTATAAATTTAATGCGGTTGGTTGTTCAAACCTTTGTGCTGTGTTAAAAAGCTAAAACAGGAAGTTCTTCCAGACCAGCGTTTGACCAGCATTGTTTACGTTTTGCAAAGTGGTCTATACATTTTTCATTGATAAATTAAGAAAACAAATCGTTCATGCTGTATTCTGCTGGACAGTTGTCCTCAAACTTAAAAATGATTTTAACATGAATAGCATAGCATAATGGATGTTGTTTATGCTAATTATTGTAACCTTAGCAAGTCATTTCAATTCAATTTTATTTATATAGCGCTTTTCACAATGTGCATTGTTCCAAAGCCGCTTTACAGGAGAAAATAAGAAAAACTGAAAAACACAAAAAAGGTAAAACACAGCACAGTGCATGGTGTTTATAGAACAAGCAAGATCATTCTAGTAAACAATATCTCATAATAAGTCATACATTTCTCACGGCTTTACTGTTGTGGAAATTTTCAATGAATATGAACGTTTGGTGAAAATTGTTCAGTGACTCGGCAATCAGCACAGCCTCCGTGCAAGTTTACAATCTGCAGCACTTCAAAACCTATTAGAGGTGGTGTGTTCAACAAACTATATACAGTAAGGCTTACATTTTGAATATGAACTGTGTTATGCACAAATAATTTAAGATATTTCACCATTTTGATAGTTAACAAACAATGCGATGGCCACAAAGCATTAACATTAAAAGTAATGCCACTTATTTAAGACACAGAACCAAAATGCAAACTTCTGCTGTAGCTGCATTATTGGATTTCACAACAGGGCCATTTATAAAGGGTATACAATCCCGGCTGATAAATGCTACCCGTGATGGTTAAATGGATGAAAATGATTGTCAGATAGACTACTAAAGCTCTGCGCTGTATACTGATGTTATGTTTTGCGATATAATGCTTCCAGAATCTTTGAGATGACAGATAAGACGCCACTGGACACATCAGACAGACTTCAGATTTGTTCTGCTTTGGATTTTCTTGCAGGGTTCTCCTAAGTCAGTCATGCTGAGCTATGAAATGATGTCTCTGACCGTGTGTGGCTCCCTGGTGCGAAGACCACAAAGAGGCATCAGATGATCCTGTTCGTTGACCTTGTGCATGCAGGGAAAGGTTTGCATTGCCGGCTCTCCGCGAGTAGTCGCTTCACACCTGCAGGTTTTTTTCGGTTGCAGTGCTGCTGGAGGAAGCCTTTCATGTTTATACCTGACATGATGTCATGTTTCTGTCATCCGGCGTGATCTATGGCGAAAGCACAGAAGGGAAGAATGCTTTCTGGGTGTGCAGGGCTACAGGACTGTGTGCAGAAATACATACATCCGATTCCAATAGGAAAACACAAGTAATGAGATTGGTGAATTGGTGCAGTATTTTGGGGCAAATATTAGAAAAAAGTAAGCATGGAGGTCCACCGCTAACCCCAACCATAAACACAACCGTCACAAATTTCTAGAAATTCTACATAGTCCTGTGAATTAGACCAAAGTTCTTAAAGTATGTAAAACTGTAAAATTGCCATACAGAAAGTCACCCATCATTCTTTTATTATGTTTAATTTTTGCAGTTGTTATTTTGATGTTTTTATGATATTTGATATTATAATATTGTGCACACTTCTACTGTGGGTAGCGTTTTATTTACAGTGACATTACAGACTCCATACTCTCTGATTTTATTAACCTCATGGCACAAGGCTCATGGTTGATGGCCAGGTTGTGTGCTTGTGTTTGTTTTGAGAGACAGAGCTGAGCAGTCCTAATTATCATTGCACTCAGCATGGGCGCCGTGATCAAGCTGGCTGACATTTTGATTCAGGAGTTTAAGAAGGAAAGCAATCAGCGACCAACACCGAGCATCCAGCGGTGATCACCATCAATTTATGACATGTTTACACGCTTCCCTTCTCCTCCATCCACACGAACGAGGATGTTTGTGCCTTTACTAAAACACAGCTTCTGGTCTGGAGCTTGACCACATAGGCACAGCATCCAGCGTTCCATCAGTCTTTTTAATTCGAGACAGATGATGTCACCATGACTAATATACTGCATCTTAGATTCTTATATATCGCATGCGTATGAAGTACTGTAAGCCAGGCGACTGGGTTTTTATATTATTTCGCTGGACGGTTGAGAATAATAACTCCCCTTGGGGTGCTTGACAAATATGTGTTTACTTGAAGACCGTGCCCCAAAAAAGTTATTCTATTCACTTTAGCTTGGCGAAATAATCCACGCTATGGAAATAAAAGCTTGACGCAGTAAATACATTTGTTTGCAACTTTTATTGGTTAAAAGGTATGCTTCTGATTGGTTAAATTTAAGTGTCTGAATGTTTAAAGGTAAGTTTCTAATTGGTTAATATAAGTTTGTTATTGGTTAAGTATACGTTTGTAATTGGTCAAAAACACTGATCTCTATAAATGATGGTTTGCCCAACTGACAGAGAGCGCCATTGACTTAGTCAAAATGATGATGTAAAACAACCAGTTTTTCAGTTTATTAGGCGTGCGATAAGTTTTTAGTTCACATTCTGATGTTTTTTTCCAACGTTTATGTTTATTTTCGGCAGAATAGCGACATATAGAAATCAATGTATTAGAAGGTGAGTGTGTATTGCGCACTCTTGTAATGGCACATATGTAAATGTTTAGAAATAAGGCTTCATGACTTAAAGAACGTATACAGCCTGTATTGTATCTGTATTTAGATTTCAGAATAGCTAGTATAGTAGCATATAGTAGCTTCAGTGTAATGACGTCGTTTATATACAAAGTAGATCAGTGGTTAAATATAAGTTTGTGATTGATTAAATATACTGTAAGTTTTAAATGTAAGTGTCTGAATGGTTAAATATATGTTTGTAATTGGTTAAATATACGTTTGTAATTGGTTAAATGTAAATTTATAATTGGTTAAATATAAGTTTGCGATTGGTTAAATATAAGTTTCTGACTATTAAATGTAAGTTTGTGTGTGGTTAAATGCACATTTCTGAATGGTTAAATGAATGTTTGTGATTGGTTAAATGTAAGTTTCTCATTAGTTTAATGTAAATTTGCGAATGGATAAATGTAAATTGGTAAAGGCAGTTGGGCATTTGAAATGAATAGCATTACCATTTTATTTTGTGATCTGATCTTTAGACATTTTACATTATTTTTGGTGTATTAGAAAAAAATCTTTATCAAACACTACTACTATTGTGCATTTGTCACTATGACAATGTTGCCTTACAGCCTTCATCTCATGTGCATGAACCCAATATCTGATCAATCGTGTTGGCTGCTGCGCCTCTGGCCAGTGAAACAAATGTGATATAGCGGGGAATAGATATGGTTACAACCTAGGGTGGATTCTGTCCAAGTACAGGATATTGTCAGGGATATATATTAAATCCTACAGCTGATATAATGCTGGATACACAACTCTTTGGCAGCATTGACAGAAAGACAACAGCAGACATGCCCGGTGTCTCTAGTGCCTAATATTTTTAGACAGTGATGTATCATCTGATAGCTTCATATGGTTCACAGGGAAGAGTGATTTGTTTCATAGATAGATTCTTCTCTATTACTGTAAATGGATGACATGCCCCCCCCCCCCAAGAGAGTAGGATAGTCCAAATGCCATTGGTGTCTGTTGGAAGTCAGGATATGAGTTCATGATTCATTTCAAATGTCAGTATTGAACTGCACATATGGGTTGAGTCTCAGAATCTATCTACTGTAGATGGCTTTTTGGGGCATTGTAGGTGCACTGCTAATGAGAACTCAAAATGGAAGGATTGCGATTGCTGTATGACCTTATTTGAGAAAACTAATGTGAGCCAAAAACATTATTTGATATTTCTAAAAGTCGCTTTTGCGTAGCATTGTTTAAATGTTACTGAAACGGCATGGCAGTGACAACTTGCCCCAACCCGTGACAACTTGCCCCACATGGTGTGACGACATGAACTCAGTGATCAAGGTATGTTAAGCAAACTTATTTTTGAAGTTTTTGAGGGCGGATAAACATTATCTGCCTTTGAAGAATTGACTTGAAAAAAATAAATATTTCCCAGAAGACAATTTGTATAAATAAATATATTACCATGACATCACTTAATGTGATAATTTACCCAAAATAAAAATTCTGTCATCATTTACTCACCCCCGTGTCGTGCAGAACACAGAAGAAGATATTTTGCATTGACTTGCATTGGTTTTGTGTCTATCCAATAGAAGTATGGGACCACCATTGTTCAGTTATACCAACATTCTTCAAAATATCTTCTATTGTGTTATGCAGGGAAAAGAAAGTTCATGCAAGTTAGAAATGACAACAGGGTAAATGATGACAGAAATTTTCAAGATAAGAAGCAGATGAAATTGTACTTTAAACAGTGACTTGCTATTTTGGACCCACAAGCAATATAAAATAAGACAAATTAATCTTTTTAAATATATATTTTTTACATCCTACCTCCTGTCATGTTAAATCATGAAGTTTTTGTGCTTTCAATTGTTGTCTTTTCCTATTACCAACTGTTTAATTCTCAGCTCATTGCTGTTAAATGCTTCAAAAAGAAACCAGGGTAAAAACTTGAGAAAACCTTGAGGTTCTCCGACCATCACCGCGTTCATGGTGCATTATTTCTCTTAACGATCACAGCAGGTGGTGGGACCGGTTCGTGAAACGGCCATCTCAGAACCGTGACAATCTAGATGAACAATCTTATGTGACACCCTAATTGGTTCAGTCCCATCAGTAAACATATGGCTGAGACTCCCTGAGGAAAACACCCAGCGGAGCCTCACGTTTCATTGCCGCCAAAAACAATTCCGCCTCCTGCTATTCCACAGCTGCACGTCGGTTACTATTTTGGTATGGAAACTGCAGAAAAGCTCTTCCATCAAGATCGGCAATGATGTGAGGAATTCATGACTATACCCGAGACCTGTCGCTCAGAGCACTGGAGATATGAGCTTCTGCAGAGCTTTTCTGAAGATTGTGAGTGGAGTAAATGGTTGACAGATGTCTAATATTCAAAGGCAGTGGATGGAGGACGTGGCCCACGGGTCAATGCTGACTGTAAATGATAAGAACATCAGCCTACGCAGTGCCAGGCAATGTCAAACTGAGAGCAGGGCAGTCAGATCATGGAAATGGGGATCGGATGATTGAGTTCGGTGGTCCACATTGGTCATTTAGAAAGCTTGGGTTTGATTCACCACTTGAGTTTTATGATTTAGGATGTTTTGGGGGTGTCATTTGACAAGCATGGATGCTATCCATATTGATAATTCTAAAATATGGCCTGACAGGACAGTTATTAGGAATGTTCCCTGCCATGAAAACATTCATTATTTTTACATTAACTAATAATAGATTACGGAACAGTGTTAAGAGAGGGAGACTTATCTTTGGGTAAATGTCAGGAAAATGGAAGAAATACAGCTTAGTAGTAGTAGTAGTATCACATAAAATAAAAATAATATTACAATAATAATATTGTTGATCTTTTTTTATTTATTTGCTTGCTTCCTAATTTATTTATTTATTTATTTACCTATTTATTGTGTTGATGACACTCTCTTCTGCAATGCCAAAAATGACCATTTCATATAATACTGTATATTGTAAATGCAGTTTATATATTTCCCTCTCTCTCTCTCTCTCTCTCTCTCTCTCTCTCTCTCTCTCTCTCTCTCTCTCTCTCTCTCTCTCTCTCTCTCTCTCTCTCTCTCTCTCTCTCTCTCTCTGTCTGTGGTGTCTGTAATCTTGATGTACTTGGGATCTAATAGAATCTGGTTCTGTATGCATCATATGTACTGCAGTGAAAGTGCATTAGTTATAAACTGAAAAGGGACAGTGTGTTTGCCGCACACAGTGTGTTATACGGTTCAGTGCAGTTGTGCGTCCGCTGATGCCCCTGGCAAAGGCATACAGACAGATATAGATAGTCAGATCTCACTCTGGATCTCTCCTTCTGCAGAAAACAAGTACAGTACATGGTACAGTATATATGTTGATTTTGAGAGATGTGTCTGTGTAGCTCAGAACTGTCTGAATATATTGTTTTATTTATTTTTGTAAGAGAAAAATCTGGGAAGACTTTGCAGAAAGCTGAAATTCAAAAGATTTGTACATACCTGCAGTAGTAAAGGTAAATCTGAGATTATTTAGCTCCCAGGAAATTTAGCCGATATACAGTGCAGAAATAAGTATTGACATTTCAAAGAATATCCAGCATCACTCTCTATATTGCAACTGTGCCAGATATTTTCTCTGCGAGTTATTGGTTATGAAACATTCATAGATAAACATTTGACAGAGCGAACTGATGCAAACTATCTGAGGCACAAATGCGTGTAAAAGTTTGATGTTATTTGGATTGAAAGTGTTCGCTTGGAATGCTGAAACCATGTTGTTGCAGTGCATTCTGGGATAGGCCATCACCCACTCACCCGATGTTAGGCTGTGTCAGGCAGCGAGCGATATAAACACAGCGATGTTGAGGGTCTCAGAGGCTTTTCTCTGTTGTAGCTCTCAGCATGACAATCCTTTGAACAGACATACTTGGTCTTTTTAATAAACTCTTGTCGCTTTTAACCTTTCTTTCAGAGGCATTTACCATCTCCTGATGGTATCAATCAGAATATAATGGGGAAAAACATATCCAAATAACAGGTGTATTTCATGCAACAGGTAACACTAGGTTGTATCTGTTAACATAATTGCTAACATGCACTAGATTGTCAATATTTTTCAGCATTTTTTCATCTTTTTCATGTTAATTAATGCAATACAATTGTTCGTACTAGTTCATTGTGCATTAACTAATGTTAATAGTTGCACCTTTTATAAAAAAAACATTAGTACATGCTGAAATTAACATTGTTTAATATCAATAAATGAAGTATTCATAAATAACAGCTTTATATTCAAAGATAGGTGCAAATGTGTACCATTTTGTATCATTTCTGTCATCACCATCTTTGGTCAATGTCACTATGGTTACAGATATCTTTCACAGCTGTCCTAAGAATAGAAATGGAGTTTGTCTTCGGTTAGATGTTCACACAAAACATATCGGAGAGAACAAGACAATTTAAGACTGTTAATAATGTCATTGTACACAGTTTTTACACACAAAATTCTAAAACATTTCGTATTTTTTGTTTCAGTAAGCTATTTATGACAAATAAATGCATACAGGCATCAGTTCGTTTGAACTATTTTGATCCTTAAAACAGTCCAGGCTATATCATAAACACTCGGCTGCTCAGGGCAGCATGAATCATTTACAGAAGCCTCCTCTTTGATGTTTTAGCACTGCCAGCTGCTGGTTTCCTCATCATGAACCCCACCCAGACCCAGTGACCCATGCACTGAAAAACACACTTTTGAAGAGCCTTTTCACGTAACCGAAATGAAATGAAATGAAATACATTAACAATTACCAAGGTTTCAGAAAAGCGGCATTTCTATGAACAGTAATGCAAACTTGTACTATAATGCACTGATACATGGTAATAAAGTGTGTCAGAAAAAAAGTCGTGATTTCATGCTAATGTTGTCTGTAGATCATTAAAAACCTTCGAAGATCATTTTATTGCAGCTGAGAATTGTTAAAATTAGGGTTTTAATGGAGGTTAATGGCAGAGAGATTTAGACGAAGGGTTTAGATATAATGGACTGAATTTCTGAGAGCACATCAATAAGACACAATACAGTGAGCGCAAGTCATTGAGGGTAACTAGTGAAGCGAGAGGCATGCTCCTATTTTCCCGTTTCTCTCTTCTTAGCCTTTTTTACTTTTACCCTCCTTTGAGGCACTAAAATTAGCTATGGATAGCGTGATGATATGAAAATGAATAGTGGGAATTTATTCATGGTTTAGTGATGCTATATTGTTGGGTTGACATAATTATTGAGCTTTAAATGTCATTTCTCTCTTGTTGGAAGTACTTTAGTGTAAAGACCTTTAAAGGTGTATTTAGCCTTTGCTGCCGTGCTTAGCTAACTGATGACATGGATGTAATGACACCTTTTGTCCATCGAGCATGAGTCACAAATTGTTAGCATGGTTTTCAATGTGATGATTAGAAACATTTTCACATTTTTGTTTGTTAATAACAATGCTTGTTATTAGTGCCACATATAAGTGTTTGACCATTTTAAGATAACCAGTAAATAGGTTATATGGGAAATGTCTGTGCCATAATCAGTGTGAATAACATTCATTACAAATACAAATACTATGTACAGCATACACTTTAAAAATTGCATGCAATATAAGAATTTGCATTACAGTCATTTATTTCACATTACAGTATGATGTTTTGTTTCTTACAAAGTTGACAATAATGAGAAATGTCAGCATTGCACATCGAGATGCATTACAGACGAGAACCAGTCAAGCTGACTAATGGTCTCCAACCGTGTAGACCAGCCTAAAATATAACAACCCCACACACTGAATATTTCAAGTGACGAATGTGAAGTGTCAGGTTAGAGATACTTCAACCAGCGCCACAACCCTGAAATATTCATATAAAATTTAGGTCATGAAATTATTCTCCAATTGTTTGCAAGGCAACCCTGCTGGATGCATGTTAAAGAATAAATCATAAAGATTTAGTCTTTCCCGAGTCCTCAATTCACCACTCATGGGCTTCTCTCAGACCGAGTGGCTTTGACTCGAATTCGTTGAACTTCAGTTAAAAGCCTTTAGATGAGTGGCAGGGTTGACAGCTCTGGCACATCAAAGCTCTTCTATCTCAACTGTCGAGGGACGCTGTCTAAAACAGAACCTCAGTTTAAACCCAGGGCCCTTGAACTGAGATATTAAAAAAGAGAGCAGCTTTCTGTGGAATGAGTTGATGTTGGCCACTATTGGAAGCAATTGACCTACCTGGCATTGGAGAAACATACAGATGCTCGCTGAAATGGAGAGATGATCTAGATCTGTAGCAAAGAGTAAACAATCTGGTAACAGTTTTTAAACATCTAACTATTCTTCAGTGTTTTTTTATCTCAGCCTTCTGGCCGTGCTTCCACAAGCTCTATTGTAGAGCTCACATGGTTTCTTGGAAATTCTATTCCAGGTAAAAGACAATAATTCCTGGCTCATTGCCTTTCGGTTTCTCTCCTGCTCAGTGTGAGCTTTCAGAGGTTTTCCTCGATTTTTATTTCTTTCACGATTTGTCGGAAAGAGAGGAAACTCCCACTGGCCCCATTTCTCAGCCCTCTATAGATGTTTGCCACCATCGGCTCTCAAAGTCCCAAGATTAAACTGTGTTCATAACCATAAGCCTCTGATTAATCATAGAAACTCTATAACGTGCGCCTCATAAATTGGGTCGTTTGTCTGGAAGAACGACATGGAAGTGGGAATACTTTTATTATGCTCTCAGTGAAGTATGTGCAGAGCTCCGTCGACATCTGGACATGTACGGGCTATTTTGGATCTTATTCAATCTAATGCAAGAATCGGGACTATATTGCTTTTTCTTAAAGTGACATTGTAATATTTCTAGGTTGCAATGAATGGAAATGAATACATTCCCGATCAAAACACAGCACCATGGTGTTCTGAATGAAGTATTGGGGTTGTTTTTGGTGGTTACTTTCTGCATTTCAGAAGTGTTTACTGTATATTTAAAACAAATAATTGTATTTTGGCAGTTCAATGTATTGTTCACTTAAAACTAACAATTCAGGAATCATTAGTTAATTTTGTGTCATTCAAAATCAATATGTGACTCTTTCTGCAGTGGAACACAAAAGAAGATATTTTGAGAAATGTCCCGGCGGGTTTGTCCATACAATGGAAGTCAATGGCATGCAGGGTGAGTAAATGATGACAAGTTTTATTTTTGGGTGTCTTTTCACTTTTACACTGTCTTTTCAAGTTTGACAGTGAATTTGTCATGCTTGGATATTGTGATACTGTGAATTGGCATTACTAGTGATCTAATGCAAGAATATTGGTATAGTGGGCATTATGTTTTTCTTCAAAATGAAAATTCTGTCAGTATTTACTCTCCCTCTTGTCATTTCAAACATGACTTTCTTTCTTCTACAGAACACAAACGAAGATATTTTGAAAAATGTTGGGAACAGAAAACCGTTGGTCCCCATCGACTTGCATTGGTTTTGGGTCCATACAATAGAAGTCAATGGGGACCAACAGTTTTTGGTTACCAACATTTTTCAAAAAATCTTCTTTTGTATTTTGCTGAATTTTCATTTTGAAGGTGAACTATTCCTTTGTAATATTGTTTGGTTGCACAAGACTCAGAAATGGAGTGAGATGATTGTTTGTAAAATATTTGTGGATGGGATTGCATGCCCTCGAAAGCATCGAAGGAGGCAACGTTTCAAAGCATTCACCCGGGTGGATTTATTGTTGTAGAAACAATACGTTGTCATTACTTTGATGGAGCAAGAATTACTATTCAGACACGCTTCTCTCCATGTATTCCCTAGAACAATCTCTCATATCTGTGTCTACATGCCCTCTTTGTGCCACTCAGCACTGACTGTGAAATAAACCGACTTTCAGACTTCATTCTACATCTTGCTGATGAGAAGCGTGACAGGGAGAAAACACGACTTGTGAGAAAGTCATTTGAAAAGCAAGCGTGGTTTTAACGCACCCCGTGGGAAACAAAATCCTAAATTAGTTCTCTTTAATGTCTATTTTCTTTTTCTCCTTGACAGCAGTGAGATTAAAGAAGAGAGCAAGACAGAGGTGTGCTTAAGTCTCCTGCTTCTCAGATGTCCCACCTGAGAAAAAGACTTCAGTTAAAAGTCTGAAATTTTGATGAGAACTCATCTTCCAAAACTAAATTATCTGAACTTTGCTATCCACATTGATTCACATGATTCTTTATAGTCTTATGTCAACAGTTGTCTGATTTATGTCTGTTTTAATTTCAGGCAAACATATAAGACAAAGATGATACTTAAATGCCACATAAGATCTCAAAATGTTATTTCTTTCAGAAATAAGTGGATATATAATACACTGGATTTGGGGCGTCATTCATGACTGCAGTTTGAGCATGGTCAGGGGAATTGAATAGGGCTTTCTGACCGTTATAAAGATATAATGTTGTGTCCTTGCCTGACAGGAAGTCAAATGATCACAATGACATTTTTCTCGCATAGATGGTGAATGTGCTTCCCTGTTGGCCTTCAGTGCTTGTTCTCAAGATGGCAAATCAAATTTGGGAGCTCTCCGGTCAATATCAACAAAAAAGTTTATTTGAATCGATGTTACTTAAATGTGACACATCCTAAACATGATGTAACGTCTTTATCCTTGTACAGATAAATAAATCCTTTTCCTGGTCTAAATCTGTCATCGCACTCATAGTACCACTCAAGTAGGCCACAACGTGTTTCACAGTTTAACATCTTCCTCAGCAGCTCCTGTGTACTTTGAAACGCTTGACGTGTACTTGGGAAGTCAGAGTTGTTTGGTAGCTTCGGAAAAGTCTGAACACAGATGAAGAGGAAGCGTCAAAAATCCGTCTGGCCTTTCACTCTCTCTGCCATTCATCAACGCCGTCTGACAGCCCAATGCAAATCCAGAAGGAGGCTTTTCTTTATTTTCATGAAACCAAAAAGGCAGACGTGACCAAATGCAAAGTTGTCTAAAATTGCTACAGATATTAAAGTCTGAATGTTCAGTCAACATCACAATGGAAGGAGTTTGAAAGTCTCAGTCAGCTACAGGGATGGGAGGCATGCGAGGACAACAGATTTATCATTAGAAATGACACAAAAAGCTTTTTGTGGTGGGTAAATCTCTTAAGAAATATGTTTTGCTTGTTAGAAACGAAAAAAAAATCAAGTCTTTCAAAAGGGTTTTATTTCACAATTCACTGCACCGTTCCTGAGGAAACACTGTTTCTCTAAAAACTCAAATATTACAATCATCATTGTGTTTTATTCTATTCTGATATTTTTCACAAATCAAGAAAAAAACTAAGTGATGGTTTAAATGATATTTCATAAATAAGCATATTTTCCTATTTTGTTATATTTACTGTAAATCTCTAAATTTACACTATTTATTAATAACACAATCTGTTGGATATTTTTTCTGTTGGTATTATTTGATGTATTTTTTTATTTCATTTAGAGCAAGTTATTTTTTATTCCAATTAACTTTTTTTTGTTTCACAATACTGTTTGGATTTTGCATGTACAGAAATTGTACAGACTTGTACAAGACGTTTTTTTAAATGACTAACCTGAGAAATATTCACTTGTGGGAAGAGACGTGACAATTAGCCCCGGTCTCATTTACACCTGTGACCACAGTCGAGCTGTTCTTATGGATCCAGACTCATTATCTCATAAGGACTGTTCCTGTCTGTTTCAGGAGCAGATGGACAACGTTTCCCGTCTGCTGGTGGGAAGAATCATCCCCCGACATCTCCGTGGCACTCACAGCTCTTCCTATAGCCTCCCTGCGCCGGCTGGCACCAGGACTGAGCCGCTTCACGACTCTCTCAGCTCGAATGTCAGTATGAGAAGCTGGCAGTGAAGCTATATTTTTAGATGTCTCCTCGCTGTGATTGACCCACAATTATCTGCAGTCTCCCAGCGTGACATTGTTGGAAATCAGGGGGTCTAATCAGGAGCTAAATGAAAGTTTTCTCTATTTGTGTTGGTGCTAAGAAGGGCTACCGGATCGCTCATTAAAGCCGGCTTGTTGGCAGAGTCTGAGTCATTTCGGTCCCACTGTCAGCTCTGTGTTTGTACACTCATAAAGCCCCAGGCCTGAGAACAGACCCCTGTGCTGAGAAAAGACCCCCAACCTTGTGTTATCTCCTGCCCTGTCTTCGGCACAAAAGTGTCTCGTTGCACAATATGCTGGGCTCTGACAGCACCCACAAACCCGCCAAGCACGATTACACACACGCTCGCGCGGATTCAGACAGGAGCTGCGCTACACACGTATAGAAGATGCCTTATAGCTCCGGGAGCCATGTGTCAGAACCTGTCCGCTCTCCTCCTGTTTCCCTGGATCTCTGAGGCTTTGTTGACAGGAGCAGAGGGAAGAGGGATGGAGGGACCTGCGTCATTCCTGTAGTTCTTCCCTTTTTAACTGACATGTCTCTTGCAAGTCAACGTGCGAAAGGTCAGATGTCTGTCAGCAAAGAGGGAGAGAGAAACGTTTCTGCAGCTGCCGCTTTCGGCCAGTGACTCACAAGCAGATTTTTGACCTCAAAAATTCGTTTCTCACAGGTGAACCACCACTTAGCTTTGCTGTTTACTTCGGTTGGTTGTAAAGTAGTTGTTCTCTTTATAAACCCTGGCGCTGTTTTTGTTTTCTTATTTCTTGTGCTTTCTTTTATAATCAGACAAATATTTTATAAAACACTTTGTTGTGAGCCTGTATTCTGATACGGTCAATGCAACTTTATAGCTATGCTAAAATACAAAATATTATAACAGATTTTTTTAAATGCTTCTCAGTTATTTTATTGTGTATAGCTGTGTGGCATGCATGCATTAGTTTACATTTATTTTAGTTCAAATGTACAGTATTTCTATTTTATTGTTGCATAGTAGCTTTACAGAGCATATATTTGAGAGCAAACAGTACAGACATAAAAAAGTATATAAATAAAGTGGAAAATGATAGAAAACAGGAAAAGTATGAAATACATAGAATACATAATGTTATTGATTTATTTTCATTAGATGTATATTTGCATTACTAATTGTAAAACATAGACTGTGCTTGAACTGTTTTTAAAGCAATACTAAGAAAGTAATGCCATGGACTACTATGTCTTCCATCAAAAGTCCTACACTAAATAAATTTGCCTGACTAAAATTTTTAATAAAAAATCTAATGTAGCATTAACCCATTAACTAAGGCATAAAGGCAACAATTCTCCTTTAGTGTTCCACAGAAGAAGAAAATGGTTTGGAAAACATAAAGGAAAGTAAACAATGCCATATGTTTTATTGTTTTTGAAGCATCATCTTTCGTCAAGATATGTGTTTTGGCAGTGGTTACAGATGAGGAGTCAGCTGTGATTATCACAGCTTGAGTCAGAACGAAGTATTGTGTGTGATATGGCTGAATCATGTATCAGTATTTGATATGGATTTTTCCAGCACCTCTGAGGTGTAGCTGTCAGCATCTATCACAGCCGATGACGTCACTGTCTGCATATCCCATTTCACAGAGGCTGCTGATGCATAAAATTAAAGAATGAGGAACACGGTTTATCTGAAGCCATTGTCACACCAGATCACGGCCATTGGTGCCAAAAATACATACATGGACATTTACTTGATGAGCACATAAGACCACTGACCATTGTAAAGCTAAGAGTTTTTACAACGGTTATCTTTCACCCCTTCACCTTTTATCTTTCATACAAACAAACTTTTTTTTTATTCTGTTAGCACACTATTTAGTAAGATTTTCCGCGGGTACATTTTTTCATACTTCTCCATAGCAAGCCTGATACACACACACTTGTACACACTAGGGCATGTCATGTATCTCTTGTCCTTGTTTCAAACACAGTAGATAATTGTGGCTATAGCCGAACACTCTTGAGAGGCGGTCATTATTTGGTTAATTGCTCATTTTTCCATTATTGGCAAGATCAGGAAATATATCAAGTGTGAAAAGGCCATAATTGAGT
The DNA here is from genome assembly GCF_024868665.1 of Triplophysa rosa. Classification (NCBI taxonomy): domain Eukaryota; kingdom Metazoa; phylum Chordata; class Actinopteri; order Cypriniformes; family Nemacheilidae; genus Triplophysa; species Triplophysa rosa. The sequence goes on from NC_079902.1 coordinate 20,800,388, forward strand.
CAGAAACAATCGCATAGACGAGCTGGATCTGTCCGTGGACTCGTGCCTACATGACACATCTATTAACCTTAATTAGCTCAACAAATTGCCAAGTTTAACTTCTTGTTTAAGTCTGACCTTTCTGTTGTATTAGTTAACGCTATAAACGGAGAGAGTTCCTATGGGAATGGTGGTGTCTGGACGCTGTTCGTGTGGAACGTGAGGGAGAGCTGAAAGTCATGTGAGTATGATAGGTAACTATCTACGTTTCTAAGTCTACATGAATTTCTGCACTGACATCCAAAATTGCATTTTCTATAATATTCTGATGGTGAGACTAGAAGGGCAGGCTCGTCTTTCTGGTCATGTTCTGAGACATACAGTACTTTAGGTAGGAACATCTCACTTTAGACCTAAATTAAGTACAGTAAACACCCGTCTTGCTTGCATTTCTTAGACCACATCTTCAGGTATGGAGGAAGAGCAGTGATAAATGAACGGAATGTTTCCTGTCCATCATGATCCACTGCTCTCAACGCCTGGCTGGTAATTTTGCTCATCACACCTGAGCAACAGAAGGAGGAGAGAGTTTGCTCCTGGGAGACGGACTGCTGAAACGCAGCATCATTCTCTAACAGTACACTACTGACCTCTCTAATGGATACAGCCCAGTCTGAATGATGGATGACATCAGATGCTCAGTACAGTACATTTATGATCATTAGCAGTACTGCACAGGCTGAAAATTAGTATGCAGATAACGTTAAAGACTAGCAATGTTTTAATGACTCAAAACCTATAGAGCGATCACCAACTCAACACAAACAAGTGATTATTTAAATATTGTTCACTTTCTTTAAATATATCTAATTATGAGTATGTATATTTAAAGATTTATCTATTTATGTTTGGTAAATGTGAATGTGTAAATCATGTCATCTATTAAATTTCAATCTAATGTACATATAAATAAAAATAAAACGTACAAACTTGTATAAGTTAGCTTGATTTGTGCATTTGCTTAACATACTCTGACTCAGGCGGGTCCAAAATTACATCAGAAAAGTATTGGATTTATTGATATTTTACCACAGATTGAATTCAAGTCGAACGAATTATGATGTATGAAATTGATATTTGTAAATCAAATATCTAAGCTAATAACTGTATCCAACCATTACACTTAGCCACAAATGCTACATAATCTTTTTTGTTAGGTTGTTTTCTACCAAATAAGTCCATTCCTACCTCTTTTTGTGGTTTTAAAATTAAATATCCGCTTCCAGTGTCTCCCATCAATGTGCTGCGTCAGCTTGGATAGTTAAAAATTCAGTAAAATATCTAAACCTCTGTCTATCCACATGAGATACATATTAAACAGAAGCTCAACTCTGACTTCTATGTAGACCCCTCATTTGTCCAAATAGGCGAATCAGATGCTGAGATATGGCAATGTGTAACAGGGGAGGCGAGCAAAAACACCACGAGCAAACTCAACACCAAGTTTGGCTTGTTACAGTACATGCACTTTCAGCTGTGTTACATGCAATTTCGAGTGGTTTACTATGAAATTACACAAAAATATTCCATTTTTTATATCACTGTATGTGGTTATGGGGTCTGTTTAAAATTGGGTATGCCAAATTCAGGCGGAAATTACGAAAAAAGGACACTTGAGTTAATTGAATACCACATGATAGAGAAAAAAATCCTTTTTCCTCTATTTGTTGAGACCTGTTGGAATCAAGAACAATTGTCTACAGGTTCCTGGGCCCCTTAGGCTAAGAGTAATACACTTATAAAAACAGACTTTAGAAAAAGATGTGCCTTTATTTTTGTGTCTTTTTCATTGGACTGACAACACGTATAATAATGTTTATCACTTTCAGCAGTATTATTTAGCTTATAACTCTTAGGTGTGTAATGTGTCTTTGATTTTCTTTTGACTTTTAAGAATCCACATGATATTATCAAGGAACTTGGCGTTAAATGTCATCTCAGCTTTCACAGAGAGTCACCAACAGCACTTTTACTAATTTGACTGTGCTTATTCAGTTCACTTTCATCCAAGTTTCTCACCTCCCACCAGCAGCTTTGAGTGGTTTTCCATCAGAAGATATTATTACATCCCACCCAAAGGCCATTCCTGTCATTAATTTTCACACCGTTTTAATTATTCTGTTGGGTCTAAATAAATGATGAACGTTCCTTCATCAATGTCCACTAGTAGAAATTGGCTTTCCTTTATAGTTTAACTAGTAGAGCATGATGCTCTGCTTTTGGACAAGATCACATTTGTTTCCCAGTGTAATACAAAAACTGTCTACACTGATTCTCAATGCCATAGAAGAACGTTTTTTGACTGAATGATTCAATAAAGAACCTTTAACAATCAAAGAACGTATTTGTTTCACAGAAGGTACTGTAGTGGAAAAATGTCCTTTAAATTACAAAAAAAATTGTAAAAGGTTCTTTGGGGAACCAAAAACCTTGAATGCAAATCACTTTAAAATATGTCTGCCAAATGTATACATGTAAGTATGGTATTGTTCTCTTTAGTCTCCATCAAACGAATAGTAATTGTTCAAGAATAAATTAATTGAAATATTTTTTGCTTGTAAAGTGAATCCGTAATGAAGTGGAATGGAGAAGTTAAAAAAAATTGAAAAACTTTGTTCAACACAATTTTCCTTTTTAACCTTTTAAAGTTCCTCAGTTACAATTGATTTCTCAAGGTCTTCTCGGCCATGTGCTCTGTTAGTTCTGTAAGTTGTCTTTGGTTAAGAACACTACAAGTCTCAAAATGAAATCTAAAGCAAATGTTTCAAAAAGGTTCTCCCCCTTTGAACCACTGAACGATTTTTTTTGTTTTATAAAAACTATCAACAGACACGAGGCAACTAAACTGTAGAAAGAAATAGCTGAAAACTCGCTTTCAGATGGGGTTCACGGTGCCTTGATCTTGGTGTCAAAGAAATAAGTCAGTTTTCTCACAGCAGAAAATGTAGGCTTGAATCAGGCTTCCAGAAATAAACAGAGTTTGACCCCTTAGAGCTGCTATATTTTGATGCATTTGGGTTATTCTCAACCAGCTAGGACTTGTATAACTTCTCTCTCTTCTTTTATTGACTGTTTTGACACCCACATGGCGTTTGTAATGTAAATCATATTCACTAGGAGTAAATGCGAGAGAGTTGTAATGCGATATGAAGTCCATGTAGCTCTTCTGAGGTCAATGATCAGTTTGTGGTTACAGTAATAAACCACAGGATTCTGTGTCATGAGAGGCCTATTAAACACTGCTATGTGACTAACAAATGCCTACAGTGTAAATGAGTTAATATTTGCATTCAGTCATCTAATTGAGAGCCTTTAAATAAAAGCTATTCCCTTTGGCAGTTTCATTTGACGTTTAATGGATTTTTTTAACCTTCCAGGAAACGTGTAAAAAACGTGTCAAATTGATGAGGATAAACAAAATATTAACTTCATTTTACATGTGCTTTATATGAGTTATGCAATATTTGCAACCCTTTAAACAAAATCTGAGAAATTCTAAATTTCAGTTAAAAAGCCTGATTTGAGGGATTTTATTATTTTATAGCAAAGAAAGATTACCCAAGGTACGTTTTAAACAGGCTTGCAAGTATTATAGAAGTAGATGTAGCATAACATGAACTGACACTGCTAGCCGGTTTCAGTAAAATCGGGTTTCAGAGTCATGCACAAATGGTGAAACACAGCTTAAGTGTTTGTAGTTTGTTCGTTTATGATGGATAACATTTTAAAAGAGATATTCCACCCAAAAATGAAAATTCAGTCATTTACTCACCCTTAAGTTGTTCCAAACCTGTATACATTTCTATTTTCTATTTTAGGTTTAGTTTGTGACCACTCCGCCCCCATGCAGCGGCAGAACGTCACCCTGTGATTTGCGAGAGCCCGGCAGCTGTCGTATTCCAGCATGGAGGAAGAAATGAAATCTGGGAAGCCGATGGAGCGTGATGCTCCAACATTAATGAGATACAGCAACACAATTGTGCAAGCTTTATGCTCCACTGTGGCTGAATGTGTAGTTAAAATCTCCAGTTGAACAATATTAAATTGTGTGATGATGTGAGGAGTTGGTCTCTTTTTTAAAAACTTTGCTTAAAATTGTTGGAAAAAACACAATTAGATGCTCTTGTTGCTTTGATAACAATATACAGTGCACAGGCTTTGCAAATTAGTATTGACTTTCACTTCGTCGTCCAGTGGGTTTCGTAGAATGCATATATATCGATTTTTCTTCTTTTCAAAATGCTCTATGAGGTTGTTTTTGTAGGATGTTTGCGTTTGTAAGAAAGTGCTTGCCAAGAGCTTGCGTGAATCTGTAAACTTGTGAATGAGAGAAAGTGAGAATGTGAGAGAGAAGAACATTCTTTCAGGGCATGTGTGAGAAGCTTCAGCATTCTCTCTTTAGCTGGCTCCTAAGTGATTCTCAAAGAGATAGCTGCCATGGCCTTAAAATGAGTTTCTGTCACAATAGTGTGTTTGAGGATTTCCTGCCTCTCTCAGTCGGCCCCCTAGAGAGCTTCTTCAACCATGTTCTGACTCTGATGGCCACCGTGGGGTTTTCTAAAGGGAAAGCAACACGAGAGCGGTCACAGTTGCAATGGTGCTATGACCCTAAGCTGGTCCCGTATGAATGCTATATGAGGATTTGCATTTTAAACAAACCTTTGCCTTCTGGGTGACCTTTATGTCTGCACATATTTAAATTAGATCTCTTGAACTATTGAAGATTTCAATATGAACGCGAACATTTCTTATCAAATCTACCCATAATTTTATGAATTTGACCAATGTTAAAATACATTATACTCTCATTGTACTTTAACAAATGTCTCATTTGTTTCTATTTGATTTTTCATAAGCAATTTTACGAGGAACACCTATGAGCCAGCAACCTCTGAGCATTGCAAGCTTCCGCTTGGAACATGGACCAGAAACTCAAGTCCAGCTCTAAGACTATGGTATCAGTGAAGGTCAGTAGTTATTCTTTGACATCTTCCAGGCTTCTTACGTAGCAGAATGCAATGACACTTTAAACAGAGGTGAAGGGATTGGTGGTATCGAAGGCGGGAGAAGGAGCTCATTTTTATCGATAGTGAGCTCGATGTGACAGGCATGTTGAAATGTCAGTGACAGATGGAATGTGGGAAAATTAGAGTGCATGGAGTGTTGTTGGCAAGCAACTCATATCAGAGCCGTGGGTTGACAAGAAACAGTTTGAAAGGAACATCAACATCTACCATTCTGAGCAATTGTGCTATTATATGTTGTGTTACTTTTGCATTTACATCAGGGGTCATCAACAATTTTCAGACCAAGGACCCCTTAATAGGAAGACCCCTGTTACATAAACAATCATTATTGATGGACAGCATCATATTTGTAGATAATAAAAAAATCTCCTTTTTACATTTTTTACAAGCTTTAGTTTGCGATCAAAGAGTAATTGACAGAAGCACTGAACTAATGATGACAGAATGATTCATAGAATGACTTCTCAAGAGTTCACTTGTAAAGATCGTGTAGCTCTGGGACAGTCATGTCTAATCAATGGAAGATGAATAGCTTTGGTGTTTTGCAGTTGTTACAACTCCGAAAAAAGAGGAAGATTAAAAGATGATGAATCTTATTCCCAACAGGATTAAATTAAATATGAAAACGCGACACTTAATTATGATGAAGCTAATTACAGATGTTGAATATTTAACAGCCATGCGAACTTTGTCTTACAAACATCTTGACTTGTGTGTATGAAGACTATACTTCAGCTTAAATTTAACCCATTTAAATCTTATATTACATTTCATTATGTGTTTTTATTGCCTTGATCTGTGCGCAAATATTCATATTCCCTAATGTATTCATAGTGTAAGACTGTCTTTCAGGTTAGCAGAAACACCCCGCGTGTGAAGAATACAAAGCATTCACCTTTTCAGACAATCTGCACAACATTTAACTGTTGTTTCAAACGAAATGTTAGAATAAAGTAAAAAACATATTGTATTTCTTATTTCCAACGGGGCACGTAAGCAGGCAGTATTATGAAAAGATTTAGTTTTATTAAACCTATGAATCATTTTAATGTTGTGTATTGGGTTGTACACTTAAGTTCAGTTTGTATTTATTTCATTAGCGCTTTTCACATTTTTGCATTGTTGCGAAGCAGCTTTACGGTAAAAATGTACAAGCAGAAATAAGGACAAAAGAAATAATAGGAAACAGGAAAATTATAAAATGTATAGAATACATGGTTTTATTTGATATTTGTAAAATCATGGTATTATGGCACATTTTTACATAACACAAAGCCAAGAAGCACAGATATATGTTCTTGGTTCTCTAGTAAAGGCTCTGTGTTTGTGGAAATAACAAATCAATCAAAGCCATCTCTGACAAGAGACACATGGATTGGCCCCTAAAGCAGGACTCGAGATTTAATCAGCTTCAGTGAGAGGCAGAAAAGCAGTGTGAAGGTGCAAAACGAGATGAGAGCCCCATGAGGTTCATCTAAACTTTCAAAGAAATCCAATTAAATGAAGGAGATAAAGAGGCAAACACCAGCAGTGTTTCCATTGTCTGCGGCTCCTTTCGTACAAAATGGTATTCACTCACTGCATTACCGGGAGACGTTAGAAAATAAGTAAATAAATAAATAACAGAAAAACAAACCAGGTCTCCTGCTTTTGAGGTGTGATGTGGTTTATTGTGCCCGGGTTCAAAGTGAACACAAACCGCGAGGCTCGGCAAAACTAAAGGGATGCCAAGATGCTTATCACATCTGCCTGTTTTCAAGACGTTGCTAGATAGCTTTCTCTGCGTGTGATATAAGCGTTGAATACAAACATAACGCAGGGGAAAGAAATCCATTGCACATGGAAACATGCAGTAATGATGACTCCAAAATGACATAAAACCATAAAGCGAGTAAGGTTTATGTAATGTCACACTGTGCTTGACACTTATTTTTGCTTATCTTGTTGTTTAGTTTATTATTTTTAGCATCCATTCTTCTTTGCAATATAAAACTCAAGGGTGCTGTTGAGCTGTGGTTATTGAAAACACAGTATTGATCAAATGGTGAGTCCAGAATGATTTATGAAGTCTGTTGGTGTGGATTCACTCACCTCTGTGATGTAAAGAGTTATGGCAACAGCCAGTCCACTTAATCTGATTCTATTACATTATTGGATGGCTCTCTAAGAAGACCTACTTTACAAATGCTGCGGACAAGTCAACATGAGAAATTTTCTAAATTGAAATGCTGTGTACAGTTTTTTTAGTTTGTTTTGTTAAAAATACAGTTAAAATGGTTTCAAAGTCTTTTCTTGTTAGCTTTACACGTGTTTTAGTTTTTAATAGATAGATTATTTCATTAACCAATTCAAGTCAATGGGTACAGCCATTGTTTGGTTACCAATTCCTATTCTTTTTTCCTATTCCTAATCTTTTTTCTCTGTATATGCTCCCTTTGTGTTCCATCTTTAGGAAACATGGTCTGTCTTTCCATTGTTATGCAGATGACACCCAAATCTATCTGCCCCTAAAACAGAGTTCAAATGGTCTGGAAGCACTCATGTCTTGCTTGTCTGATGTGAAAGCCTAGTTGTCTTTTCACATTATCAACTTTCTTCCAAATATTGTGTTCTTCAGAAGAAAGTCATACAGGTTTAAAATGACAATAGGGCAAGTAAATAATGACAGAATTTTATTTTTGGGTGAACTATTCCTTTTATGAGCAATTTCTATGCTATGAATTTGAGTTTATCCCTTCTGGTATTAAACGTTCGTTTAAGTTTTTGGGGAGTTGATGAAAATCACATTAAAATATATTACATTATTGATGTCTCCACAATTATTAACCAAGAAAATAAGCCAAATCAATGCCTTACAATCATGAAGCATTTTTGTACTCCACGTATATATCAAAAACCATTGAAATCGGTTAAGAATCTATGCAAACAGGGTTTTAACCCCGGCGTGGAACTATGTAGCCTTGGCAATGTTCAGCACATCTTGCTTTTCATTGTAATTGGAACTCATTTTAAAGGAAAACTTCACCCAAAACTCATTATTTACTTACCCTCTTGTTCTTCCAAACTCATATGACATGCTTCCTTCCATAGAACACAAAAGCATACAGTACATTTGTACTGGCAGATCTTTTTAATGCTTTTACAATGAATGGGAACTAGAGCTTTTAAGCTTCAAAAATGATTCGGCTGCGGATGGCTGATTGACTGAAGTGCTGCGAACATTTTCTTGTGATGACGCTGGTGTGCAGAGTAGTTGTGATGAGTAGTGTGCAGGATTTATTTTTCTAGATTTTATTAGACTTCTCATGCTACACACCTATTGATGATTTGGCAATGCGAGGCACTGCATTGTCGTGAATAAAAATGGAATTTTAGGTTTCTTACACAAAGCTATGGGAAGAAGACTTGGAATACAGTATGAAGACAGAGTCCACAGTGTTTTGTTGTAGAACTTAGACCACACCAATAATAAAGATTATTCTCAACATTAAACTTCATAAACACTTTGGAATTTCCATTTCAAGGCCATTTATTCATTTACCTCGTCTCCTTTGCATAAATTCAATCTAGATTCCAGACTGTGGACTGGGCATCTTCAATGTGAACCAATTAGCTCGTCCACAATAAGTAATTGGTATTCTGATAGGGGCCTGGTGGACTACGCGTGCGTAGGAGGTGGTGTCGGCCATGAAGACTTGAACTTAAGTGGCCCAGATGTTTCATCAATCAGTAAGATAATAAGATATCAAAGGGTCCCTCTGGAATAGTGGCCACGCTCCACCAACTCTTGAAATCGTCTTTTCTCTTCTTGCATGTTTTAATAACCATGAAAAGCTCATTTACTCTTGGAGTGAGACAGAGACTCTATGTGTTAGGCTTGGTTATCACGTTGCTATAGGTGCTTGGCAGTTCAATTTTGCAGTCCAGCAGAGCTTAATGCAAAGAAATTCAGTGTGCAGTAAAGGAGGGAATTCGTTTGGGGGAAACGGTCTGTGGTATTTAGACTTTAGATTTGTGTAAATATGTTTTCAGCCTACATTGCTTTGTTATCGGCACTCTATAAAGTGCATGCAGGGCAGCTCAACTCCTTTATATCTTAATGTCGTGACCAGCAAATGTGTGACATAACATAAAATAGCACATGTCATTTTCTTCAGTCTTTTGGCCTGCACAAGTTTTTCAAGTGCACCACATGACACCTATGGAGCAGCAGCTAATCACATGACAATAATTTTGAGCTACAGGAAAAAAAAATTGAGATTTTCATAAAAAATAAATACATTGCCCTCATAAATACATTGCCCTCGTCTCGCGATCCCAATGCTCCAAGTCCTAATTAAACACCTAAAATACACAGTACGAACGATCTTCGCATGCTCAAAGTCAAGTCTGACCGCGGCTTAAGACGCCCCCAAGGAAAAAAACTCTTCGGATTTACACGATTCACATAAATTACTTATTTTTGATTCAAAAAGGCGTATTTCGCCAAAAAGTGACTAGTTTGCAAGTATGGTATCTCATCCTGTTTACGGCTTATATGTCTCTTGATGACATACACAGTTTTTGCAGAATCGATACTGGGCTTCCGTCTGAGAGCATGCTTCGCTGCTCTGTATCGTTAAAATAGTTTAGGACACTGACTTGCTAATTGAGGTCACGGGGTCTCTCCAGCGGAGCTTTTCTAATCTCCATAGCCCTCAATCTCTCTCTTTATAACATGCTGAAATGGAGAAGTACCTCCAGAGGTAACCTTTGAAATGAAATGGCCCGTAATTCTACTATATGTGTCGGCGCCTGTCAGTAAAAGGCGGGGCTTGTGTGTGAGTGTGTGTGTGTGTGCGTGTGTGTGTGTGTGTCTATAAGAATGTGGGATCGGGACTCTGACATCTTTTCATCTCCTTTTAAAAGTCACAGGTCCCAGATGTGGTGCCTTTGCTCCAACCATTGCTTCATCCCATGGCACATGCTCTCTTCACCTAACGCTGGAGCTGTCAATCACGGTGGCCCAAGGCCAAAAAATATTCAGCATATATCAGTGGATGAATCTCAATTCCAGGGCCAAAAAATCTCTCACAGACTGATGGCATTCCGATTTGATAAATATGAGATATGACTCTTCCCCAATCTGTGCTCTTCAACCTCGTTTACACATCTAATCTCAGGATCTATTCAATGCAAATAGATGTGTCCTGACTGACATGCAGATTTATGGAAGAGATGAACGCGGATATAATTATGGTTATGTGGTTGAATGCTTAATGTTTTTTAATTATTTTCTTAGATGACATTCTAAACAATTATTTATCATGACTTTGTCACGGTTGGCATCTATTAGAATTTAAAATGAATTATTACATACAGATACATAAAATCGTTAAAAACTGGATGCATAGCACATCCGTCAATAGGCTGTGTAACAGTTCACTTTGCTCTTGCACATAATATAAATCTGTCTTCCCATACTGCTGTCCTTGTTTTGGGTAAGATAGGATGCTGAATTCACTTCACGTAGGATCCTCAAAAAACCACCTCAGAAACATTTCATGTGTAGCTGTCCCAGTAAGACGTAGCACGGTCTCCAAAACAGGCTCATAGGGAAACCATTTAATTGACTCAGGATTTTCGTGTCCACAGGATGCCAATTGAAGCCTGGTTCTCCTACCAGCAGAGTGCTGTTTAGAGACTAAGAACACGGTGGAGAATGAAAAGGCCGCCCTTGAGCGTAAATGCTAATGGTTTTGATTTCTTTCTCCAACATAATAACTCATGTTGCTGTTGAAATGCATGCTTCAATGCGAAAAGTAAATGGATACACTGGAATATGCTATGCAATGCAATTAGAGCCAGAGGTGGGTAGTAACGCACTACATTTACTTCGTTACATTTACTTGAGTAACGTTTTGGAAAATATAGTACTTTTACAGTAAAATTAAAAGTGGGTACTTTTACTCTTACTTGAGTATATTTCTAATAGAAAATCTGTACTTTTACTTCGTTACATTGCGTGACGTTCCTTCGTTCCTTCATTTCCTTCATTTTTCTGGGGCATTCCCAAGTGAGTGATTCTTTTGAAAGCGTTAATTGAACAATGGGCAAAACCGTCTGAATAGGTTCACGAATCAATTCAAATTATATGTTCAGTTAGCAGCACGATCTGAGTCGTTATAACTGGGCGTTCACACCAGACGCGGTAAATCGCGCTATTCGCGCGTAGTTGGACGCTTGAAAATTTTGTTCATTCGCGCGTGAAATTCACTTCACAACAGACGCGAATTCGCGTCATGGGAGGGGCTTCTGCCAGGCGGCTCCAGTCTCGTTGCGAAATGGCTGACATGGATTTTGTTGAGACTTACAGATTGTCCGACCTCCTCACTCACTTTCTTCCAAGCAAGATCCTTTTTCTTCCTGTTTCGGTAAAAGTAAGAAGATGTATCGTACAGCTCCGGGTATCCACATACAGCGACGATGACTGTCCTCCATTGTTGTTTCTGATTTCTTCCTCGGCTCGCTACGTCGTAATCACGTCACTACTAGAGCAAGCTCCTGATTGGTTAACGCGGCGCAAATTTTCGCCAAAGTTCAGATTTTTCAACAAGCGCGAATCACGCGTTACGCGCGAAAACGCCTGAAACGCTCAATTCGCGCCGCGTCAATAGAGCCGCAGGATGTCCTATCGCATCTTCGTATTGAATTAACATGTAAATCACGCGCGCGTAACGCTTTATTCGCGTCTGGTGGGAACGCAGCATAACACCGTGTCTACACCGGATGACGAGAAAATAGAACGCATTAGAACCCAAAGATTTTGTCCACACCGGACGTGGCGCGATGCGGCGCCACAATCAGAACAAGCCGTGTGCCGCGTCGCATCGCGCCGCGTCCGGAATCGGATTAGACACGGTGTTAAGCGGCGGGTTACTCGCTCATCCTAGCGGGACACAAAGAGCGTTGAATGAAGTGGATAATAATCTATATCTATCAACCCAAAACTGCAAATGCGTCATATTGTTTGCCAGCAATGATAAATGCCCGCCATATGCGCGCGCCCGCGCGAGCTGTTCGTCAGACACAGCAACATAAGCGCGACCTGTTAGACACAGACGTGCTTGCAGAAATATACATTTGAAGAACAGAAGGAAGAAAACTTGTTGATGGGCGTGTGGTTCAATGTTTACTGTGTGTTTACAAGTAAGAGCTTTTCACACACACACATGTGACAGAACAAGATAAAACATGAGTTTAGTCTAACATCAGTTTGTATTTCATATAAGAGGGCACTGCAAATGTTCTAGAGATCATCTTAGGAAATGCTCTGAGTTTAATTAAGTGCGTTGTAAACGCAAAGCTCTGCAGGTTCACTTTAGTTTGACATGGTCTGTTATTCTAAATAAGTTGTGTATGCGTTGACATCGGGACTACATGAAATGAACAGAAATGCTTGTCTCTTCTGTGTTTGTCTATATTCTTTAGTCTCTGTGTGTATATTGCAAAGATATCTGCTTATGATAATAATAATAATTAAAAATATTGATGAAATTATCTTAAAATATTGGAATTAATAATAATTTTATGAATAGTATATAATCAGATACAAAGTAACTAACTAGATACTTGAGTAGTTTTTTCATTGCATACTTTTTACTCTTACTCGAGTAATTTTTAAAATAGTGACTTTTACTTTTACTTGAGTAACAATTTCTCTACTTCTTGAGTAAAGATTTTGGCTACTCTACCCACCTCTGACTAGAGCTCGAGTCGTGTGATTTTTGATTTCTTTATAAAGCCACAGAGAAGCCTTTTTGTGTCCAAAGCCATTTACTTTCATTAGAACTGGAAGAACAGATGGTATTTCGGGAACAAGATGAACAGAGCTATTTTTTGAAGACATTATAAGGTTTTATTTTATCTCTAAATGTCACCTATCAAATAACCTACTGTATGTGTGTGTGTGATAATCACATTGGTTTGCTGTCTAAAATGGATGGGAATTGAGTTTGAGATTAGAACGCTGGTCCCAATTATGAAGCAAGCTACCAGAGATATACTGTAGTAGAGTTTGTGTGTTGGAGAGAAGCAGGAAAAATGGTCAACGGAGTGTGGTAAACAGTTGTTTATATATATTCAGCAATATGTAAACATGCTTTTCTTTCTAGATTACTTGGAACTTCATTAAAATGATATAGTATTGTCCGATGTTTAATTTTGTAAAATCGACTTCACTCTTTATTCAAATCAATTCCTAAAAATTTAGAAACAAAACTTTTCAGTGTTGTGCAGTTGTAAAATGAAGCTCAGCTTTGAGAAAAATTTAAGGACACTTGGCAAAAAAACGAGAGAAATCAAAAACATCAGAGGATATACAAAATGTTAATAAATGATAAAACCGCTGTCGATGTTTGCTTTATTTCATGAGCTTTTTAATTTCTATGCATTTTTCTTTGGTAATTCGAAAACATATTCTCTGAAATGCTGTTTTCCTTTTTGCCAAATGCTTAAGTGCCTTAAAAGTTTGTTGTTTTGTCCATTTTGTACCATACATATAGCCTACACTTATAGGTTAACATATAGGTTTATTCTTTTTTCTGGAAATCACTTTTTGCCACTGTTATATGTACAAATTTATATCAACTTACAAATTGTTCAGGTATTTTTCACATCTGTGGTTGTGGAAAACAAACTTTGTGAAGAAAGCCCCCTGATGTTTTTGGCAGCCCTTTAATACTTTTTATGGTATAACCAGTTTAATCTTTTTGAAAAGAGGATCCAATTCTTCTTTGAATGAGACAGATTAATTTGTTCAGAGCCCTTTCATGTTTATTGAATTTATTGAATTTTCAAATGTGTCGGAAAATGTAGAACAGCCTTTAAAGAATGTGAAACAAGAAAGGAAAAATGCACATGTGATACATGACAGTTTTGGATCCACATATTGGATGTTTACAGACCCACACACAAATCTTATTAAAATGTTGTTCCTTCTTTTCAACCTAATACATGGTGAGAGATTTTCAGAAAGCAGAAACACACAACCATAAAAAACTGATATGAAATCACTTTATTATCCGTGTGTGGTGATTCCATTTGGCAGGAATGTATACAGTCTAAAATCTGTCAATAACGGCATGCAGTGAGGCCAACAGGTGAAGCGCTCGGTAAACACAGAGGACACACAGAAATACCAGTTACAACCTCACGTACAGTGCACATATGCATGCATACAATTCATCAACGAAGAGAGAGGGGGGCGAGAGAATTTACAGTGACTTAAAAAAATACACCAAATAAGAAACATTTTTTTCTCAAAATACAACCACCAGGAGACAGGAACAGATTACAGACAGAAAATCACAACCAGATATCTTTGCAACACAGAGGAAACCGCGTAGGACGATGCAATAGAACAACAGACACTTACATTCAGATAACAACAATGGAATAGTATTATAACATTACTGTGTTAGGCAGTATCATCATTAGCGTCTGAGAGAGAAAGTGACATTGAGTGAATGTGGAATGAAATCGAGTTAAAGAAATAGTTAGAGCTGTTCTGTATCAGAAAGTGATGGTGTTGTAATTTGTTTTCTGTTACAGAGTATTGTTTGTAAACAAAATGTATTTTAGTAGTTGATAAAATCTTTTTTTTTGTGAAAAATTTGTTGTTTTAGGGATCTCATTTAGATCAATGACAAAACCTTCAATGATGTCAAAATAGGAGCAGAATATCTAAAAAATAATTTTAAAAAAACATTTTAAAGGCATTCTCACAATACAAACACTCTTTGGTTTAATAAAAACATAAGCGATGATTGGATGGGTAATATCATGGACTTCGGGCAGTTTTTAATTGATAGTGCAGCCAATGAAAATTCACCACATCACATAGTCGACACTATGAGATAGAGGAAACCGAGGGCAGTCGATTATCGCATATAAAAATCATTAAACTACATATTTTGTGCTCAAAAAATGGCGTCTATCTGTTGTAAAGTACACGTTGAGTCTTTTGTAAAACTCTTCTTTGTAAAAACTCTTGTATGTGATTTTTTATCCAAAAGTGGTACAAGTCACGTTGTTGCCATATGAACACAGAAATAGTAACTACATTGGCAGTAAGTTCTGAAACACATTCCAGGATGATTGATAGCTAATTCAATTTCTCATAAATTTCTTAGCAACTGGCTAGTTTGTTCAGCTGTAGAAGGACACACTTTGTATCTGCAAGCACATTTATATCACAAACATGAATAAATATCGAATGTCTTGTTGCTTGTGGTATGTGGCTGGCAGGACAGATAGCTATGACATCACTTTGACTGTGTGCTATAAACTAAACTGAAAGTTGTATCTCGGAACACAGCTTATTTAATGCTTTCTAGAGACTCTGAATACATTTTTCATTCATATTCATATATATGCGGTATAAGCCACATGATTCTTCAGCATGGCATGGACAAGATGGAATGTCTGGAATATCTGGTATGTTCAAAGCAATACAATGGCAGCATTATACAAATTCCTATTTCCAATTCCAATTCCTATTTTTCCGCATCGTAAAATTTGCCTGTGACGTTTACACACCTTGATGATCAGACTTATGACCTGTGAGTGTTGTAATAATTTACAGTAGCAGGACATAAAAGTTGGACGCAGTTCAATTACAACCATCCTTATCAAAGCACGCAAACATTTTTCGCAAACAATTTTTTTTCTTAGTCAAAAAGGAAACAATGGTGATACGATCTGATTCTTTCTAATTTGATTTTCTCATGAATGAGGATTTCATACAATTTGTTTTCCATCTTATCGATGCTAGAATCAAGAAACAGCTTCATACATAAACTAGAGATAAGCAAGCATACTAGAGCTATGAAATGTTATTTAATAGTTATCAATTGGAACATTTTTTATATTTAACTCATTAACACATACATTAGCAAAACTAAATAACAGGCCTGTGTGTATTTTTAGGTTCTGCATTTTATGTGGATGGCGCTCATAATTTCGCAACATACGCAACAGCATTCTGTACTGGTTTCACCTGTGCTAAAAACACATCTGATAAACATTATCACACACCTTAACGTGTTAACTTTGACAGTTCTTGTAAACAAATTAATATGTAGCGAAGCAGCATCACATTCTAAAAAATAATTTCAAGTGACCAGCAGTAAGAAATCCTGCAACATTCTTCTCTTCTTTTACTAAGCTCAGTAGCATTTTCTTGGACTGAAACTAAGACAACACCGCGTTTGCACACAAACATTCTCTAGCAAATAAGATGAACATATAGTCATGAAGATTGTCTGTTATTGCTGATCTGGGTTCAGTTGCCCATCTTCAACTGACACAGGACATCTTCATTCAGAAACGAATATTGCACCATTGTCACTGTCTGTTTACGTAACATGTGCTCACAACCTCATTGTGAGAGCTAACGTAAATAAATGTAGACACAAAATAACTAGATTTACTGTACAGCAGTGAAGATGAAATTTATATATAGCCCTATTGATCCAATTGTGGTTGTACGTGATCAATGTCACCCCTAACATTCTGCATTACCGTAAACGCAAGTCAATTCATAGTAACATCGTGCTCTACGGTTTACATCTTGCTTCGGCCCAGTTAGCTAATGTATCCGATTCCATATTAATCGATCAAATCCGGAGTCTGTTAAAGTCTGGTATGTACAGTATGTGCGTAACAACATAATGAGGGACGTAGAGTTTGTATTTTAGGAAGAACTACAGAGACGCGTATAGACCAATATGCTGTTTAACTTGTCTGTCGGACAACAAAATCCAAACCCAGAGTTATTGCCTCGATTTTCAGTGTGTTTCACCTGAAACGTCCAATGAAATGGGATACAGTGAGCGTACTGATAAACAAAATACTGTATTGTTAGCATGCTTAGAGAAAAAAGCAAAGCAATGTGTGATAATGTTACGTTCTCTTTCGTAGTACAGTTTTGAGTCAAATTAATCTTGTTACAACTCACGATGGCTGAAAGCTTGTAGGCCAGTTTGATGAATGAACGTCACATGAAACGTCGCAAAGACTGTTTTATAGGTATACCACGTGGATTTATCAATAAAACTCTATAACAGAGCAACAATCAAAATATGATATGATCTGGAGAGATCTCTCCAGGATAAAATTATGGCTTTTACTCTTTGTCATTGTTTATTTCTATTTCTTTATTTATCTATATATATGTGCATATCGATATATATCGATATATATCTATCTATCTGTATTCACATACAGCTTTTTAGTTTGCTATTTACAAACAAAATCAATGAAGCATGGAGGATATTTGCTCCAAGGTCTGGACTCATGGGGCGTTAAACTTGTCTTTAAACAGAGAACCAATGTGCAGTAGACATGCATATGCAACATTTCTAGTGCACACGTTTTTCTTCATTTTTTCAACCCCTCAGTTAAAGACGATGTTACGGCACACGAGTCGAGTCCAGAGATCTTAGAACAAATGCGAGAAAGGGGAAGAGAAGGTGGATTTCATGACATGGTTTCGGTAAAGCGACGACTCGTTGTGACAAATGTTACTTTTTATTAAACATATCTTGAAGTGGTCCCGGCAGGAACTTCATGACTGTATCCACGATGCTTTCCTCCTCCTCTTCCTCATCTCCACAGCCGGCTGGGATTGCTTTCTTGGGACGGGTCAAACTGCCTTCGGACGCCTGCTCCATGGCTGCCTGGGCCTCTGCCTCTTTCTCCTCCTTCTTCTTGATGCCATACTGAAAAGTAAAACAACATAATGTCAGGCTTTTTTTGTAGAATGTGACCTTTTGTTATTTGTCAATTAAAAGTCTGAGTGCTAAGAAAAGTAAAAGCATCCCTCTGCTTGATAAGTTAATGCACATCGCAACAGTGCAACCTGACTACTGTATATTTCTTTTACTAATAGGCTTGTTGTCAAATTGAATACTACGTCCACCCTGACAATGGTCCGTATCCTCTTGATTAGAGTACAGATGGATGAGCATGGGAGAGTTTCGACTACCCTCGATTCTAGATTGCCTCGTAACCTGGATGTTCATTTGGGGATCGTTCAAATTGGACGGCGTTCACTATGTCCCTTTGGTTAAAGTTTGGCAGCCTGCCACTTGGCAAGTCTGTATAATTATTTGATTCTGACAGTAAGCTTAATGATTCGCAGATCACAGACACTTTCTCATTTGCAAATAAATGTGCTAATTTAAAATATCGTTCCGAATATTGGCAGAGAAATCCACTTCATTAGAGAAGTGCTTAGATGACAAATGGTCCATTTGTTCTGTTTCACCCCCAAAGGGTCTGACGCTAAAATGACAGCTTGTTAAATCTACTTCTCTACCCCTTTGGACACATACAGCACTGCAATTTTTCTTAAAGATTCACCTACAAAATTAAGCAAAAGAGTCCTTGCACGACACAGTATTAATCTTGTTGTTTTACATGCTTTATAGTGTTTAAACTTATACTGTAGTAAATAGAATTTACAAACAATGAATGATAGCACTGTTTATTTCTGCATGTGCTTTTTTTGTCACTGTTGCTTAATTTAAATGTACATTTATGCATATGGCAGATGCTTTTATAAAGCAACTTACATTGCATCATACTATGCATTTGTATACAGTACTATATACTAATATATATATACAGTATATGTTTGTGTGTGTGTGTATATACTACTTGCATTATACTATACATTTGCTATGATGAACAAAATGACAGACAAAATGTTACGCAATGAATTTAAAATGGACCAAATGGAAAAAACACCAAATTGCTCACATATTCGGCTCACATATTTTCTTGCTTTTCTGAAACCATCCACTGGGACTGTCATTTTGTCACTTATGTACTTGTGGCCTCTTATTAACGCAGCTTAGTCTGAGAAATACTTGAAGAGAGTGCTTGGCAAGCCCTGAAGTTCAGCTGGCGAACCATAGAACTTTTCTCAGTATTTCAGTCACGTTTTAACTGAATGTGGAGATTCGTCCTTAATCCTTGTGGAAAATTAGACTCGTGGGGAGAAGGCTTATGGGAAGAGAGACATGCTTTCTTTGGCCTCCTATCCTCTCAACATGGCTTTGCATAAATGTATCTGTTTTAGTCAAACCGAGTAAGCTCGCAGTAGATCAGCCACCATTTTGTGAAGCCATGCAGACAATCTGTGAGTCTCAGAGGCCCAGAGTAAATTATCGTGATGAACTTATGAATGCCAGGCCTGCAAAGAAGAATTATTTTAGTGCAGACTTGAATGTCATTTAATGTCATATTTAAACGATTTCATTTTGGGTTTCGAAGTTTGATTCAAGAGCAACATTTTAGGATGCCTAAGAAGTTGTTTTCCGTTTATGGGTGGACTATCCACTGTACTCAATGACATTCTAAGTTGTTTATATAATATGATATTAAACTAAACATCCTAAAACTATGATAAAATGTGACACAAACTAAAGGGTTAAATTATTCCATATACTTTTATATATTATTTAGCAGAAAAGCAGCCATGTGTCTGTATCAGCAAAAGACAGACTGTTTCTCCACAGTCTCTTTAATAGAATGCTTGCCAGAGTTGGACTGCTATTTTTCCAGTTCCTCTGGTTCACAGCATGCCCCTTAGGGCCCATCCATCCCACTGCACAAAATACCACTCAACTGAAACTTCCCACAAAGTAACATGCAGTCTACCACAAAAAAAGTCCAACGCATTAAGAAAAAAACCCTACAATACCTCTCACGTTTTGTATTAATGTGATTGTTGTTGACCTTAAATCCCCTATGCCAGTACATCATGTTTTAATAATGTACCTAAATTCATTAGCAAAATTATTTATATTTGCAGATATTTGTATGTAGTACATACACCAACAGTATGCATGCGTAAAATCCAAATAGTCTGACTAATAAAATTCATTTGCATACATTTGTATGACTCATTGACGCTCAACAAGTATGAAATGCCAAAGTCATTGTATAACAATAATTTCTGCATCACTTATTTTGTGTTTTTGTTCGCTGTGAGCATAATTTTAAAATCACACAGATCATTATAAAAACATTATAATGTCAATTTAGGTAAATGTGTTACTTGTGTTAAATTAAAGAATGATAATGATATGTTTTTGTTTATGTTTCAAGGGTTCAACATTAAGATGTCTATACTATGACATTGTACACACCTGCGTCAATCTAAATGTATGAAAATATGTGCCCTAGGGTCATTTGCACATCCTAACTGTCATTATTGTAAATGACTATTTCATGGTATTAAATGAAATTTACCTTGTCCCTGATGCCCTGTCGAACCGATTCTCTTTCTGCTTCCATTTTTGAATACTTCGCCTTCCTCTCTTCTTCTTGTTGCCTGAGGGCTTCCTGTCTTTCTTCCTCCTTCCTATCGGCATCAGGGTCCTTTTCCTCCTCGCCCCCCAGCATTTTGCCCATGTCTTTGGTCGCCCCTTTGAGAGAGAGAGAGAGAGAGAGAGAGAGAGAGAGAGAGAGAAAGAAAGAAAAGGAACAGAAAATCACTCAACAGAATCCGTGAACTGCAAGAAAGGCTCCATTTTGAGGATGACCTCTAGCACAAGGTCGATCGGTCTGTCATCCAGTTTCTTTTATAAATGCCCTCAATGGCGACTGCTCTCTTTGTGAGTCGGATGTAAGTAGGACAGGCACCACGATGAGGACAATGGGTCAGAACATTACCACAAAGGGGCTCCATTAGGGCCATGAGAATTGAGGGATTTTGACACCAGATAATAAGTTCTGATTGTATCTGCGTCTGTTCATCAATCATACAGTCGATTGTTAACAATCCACATTGCGAATATGTGAGATTTTCTATCTCTCCACTGTTAATCAAACCGTATTTATGCAACATGTTGTGATGTTTGGTTGAGGCAGGATTACGTTTGTTAATGAGGGGATAATTATTCTTTGGAATAGAAAAGTACCCAGAATAACACTTTAGGAGCAGCCAACTACTGATATTTCTTAAAGATAATACAAACTGAACAGTAGCCGATATAGAGAATGTTTAGGGAGAACAGACAAGCATTTACTGCACCAGTCTGTAAAATACAGAGGTTTTTTTCAGGTGGAGTCTAAGTGATGTCAATCATGAGTCTCGTTAAATCCAACCTATTTTTTAGCAATATTTCTCACATTTTTAAAATAAACAATATCGAAGTAACTTAAATAAATAATGTTGTCAGAAAAGCAGTCGACACAATGCTATATTTTTGGCGACCTTGTTCAAATGATACGCAGAAATGACTCGGACTAAGTGATATCTCCATACGTCCCATGCAGTCCACATATATGTCCTAAAATGTTCATTATGAATGCATTTAAAAATCATAGCGACTTGCATTATTCATGATTTCTCTCATTTCGAGTACAAGTGAAGTGTGAATTATTCAGCTGTTTACGATTTGAAATCAAGTCATTTGTTTTGAATCCGAGTCTCAGAGTCGAGTTTCCGATAAAGAATCAACGAACAATTCGTTTTATATGTGCATTAATATTGCAGGTTTTAAAGTCACCATGAAACGGAAGGTGCGATTGACTTCTTTTTCATATCGTGATGTGTATCCGAGTGAAACGGCTTCTGAAATTAGAAAAAAAATGTAGGGCGGGGCTTTATTTTGCCCTTCCCTTTTTGATTGGTTTGTAGTAAGTTGGACCTGGAGGGGAGAGCTAAAAATGCCTGGCCATTGGACAGTCAGTCAGTATAGTCCTACCTCTTTTTTGTTGCTGACGTCATGTGGTGAAGAGTTGTTGTTGAGAGGGGGAGAGGAGCTTAATGTTTTTGATTAAAGATTACAAGTGCAAATTAATTAATTATCATTTACAATAATCACTGCAACACTGTGTAAAACACTTCGAATTTTCATGTTTGATTGCATGGTGACTTTAAATCCGAATGTGTGATCCTTTGCGTCGGTTCGTTTGAATCAATCGAACTTCTATGCAAATCTGTCCGAATGGTTCGTTCGCTAATCAGATTGAGCGGTTCGTTAGTGAACCACAATTCATGTGGACTGTGCATTGAGAAAACCAATTCGCGGAAATGACTCGGACATGGAGCTGTAGGAGCAACTACTCACACTTATTTTCAAACGCATTATACTCACTTGCGGTTTTACGTGTCGTGTTCATCTTGTAGATCAAAATGTTTTTTGTAGCTGTAGTTCAGAATGCGAATTGCCCTACTTTATTGTCATGCGCCGATCAGTCTGCGCGACCCTGCATGACGTCGAAAGCACTAGATTTTGAGTTCAAGTTTAAGCCCAGCTACGCGTCTTTTGTTTGAAACTTGAGTTTATCTGTGGAGTTACATAGTCTCATGTAGGAGTTATCAAGATGAGTGAGTTGACATGCCTTAAGAGGACTGTAAAGGTACATTAGTTTCTTGTTATACAGTAAATGACAAAATAATTCATTAAATTAGGTGAGTGCTTGATACTTTATGCTAATGTGCTACAAAACGTTCCTGTTTGCGTTGTGTTTTGTTTATGTTTATGTTGTGATGCCTACAAAGCAAGCTTTTCCCAAAACTCTGTGGCACTTTTCATTTAGTGTTTTTGAAAAAAATCTTACAAAAATATACCATGGTTTTACTACAGTTAAAAACAAAAAAACATGGTTACTGTAGTAAAACAACGGTTATCACAAAATAACCATGATTTGAAAACCATGTTTTTGTAAAAAACATAGTAAACGATGGTAACTGTAGTAAAATCATGGTTTTGCCCCAAGTAATCAATGCACCAAAAAAGCATGGTTACTACGCTTGTACCACAAAAAAAAAAAACATGGTTAATTTTCGTAAGGGAACATCTGCTGAAAAAAAACATAAATAGAAAGCAGATGGCCAAATGTTCTTTAAAGACACTGTTTTCCCCCTTTAAAAATGAAGTATGAGATTTTTGGATGCTCCGTTTTTCTTAATAGTGCATAAAATGTATTAACGTCTGTATCAGTTTAATACCTTAGCTACTTTTCATTTGAAGTTATTGACATATTCAAAAGTCTACAGTACTTGCTGTCCTCCCATAACCTTTGTGTCTGTGTTGGGTTTACTTGGCAGAACCGAAGTTATCCAAGTTCATGCAATATGTATTCATGTCACGTAGGTTTGTGCTGGGAGACAGAACAGCATGTAAATGCATGAAGGGTTCTGCTTTCAGTCCAAGAGTTTTGTTACTCTCGGATCAGCAGTTGAGAGCGGCACAATGCCATCGGCCACCAGCCCGTGAGGTCTGCGTTCAGCCTGCGTGACACATGGTCTCACATTTCCCGCTGTCTAGAAATTGATTTTAATGAGGGCTGGGCCTCTCTGACAGCAGAGATGTGTATTGACATTTCAGATTTAAAGATTTATTACTTATTTATGAGCCTGTGATGTTTTTTTCTCATCATATCTGCGTTGTTGAGCAGGTTTTGTGCTCTGGAGAGAGGTTGTGAAAATATGGCCATCTGCTGCCTATATAAAAAATTTGTGGTTGGTACTTGCAGTTGGCTGTATGTGTGTAAAAAGTGATCATTTATATCCCACTTGTAACAGTTTAGACAATGAATATGCGACTAAGAGTCAGTATTGTTATGGTGTAAACAGCTTGCCCACATGGACTGTAGGCCTATAAAAATATAGATTCCTTTGAATTCTAGAAGGTTAATTTAAGGATTACAAGGGATTGTCTTGAAGGCATTTGAACTGAAAACTACCCACTAAGGCATCCAGGGACAGATTTAGCTGACATAACTGAAATCTTGCTGAAACGGAGAGATTTCGTAGAGAGCTGTCGTTCTGAATTACCACTCTTTTGGAGTGTTGAGAATATCTCCGCACTGAATAGCTTTAGCAAACTCAAGATTTGAAATGAGAGTAGCTGGAGTGTATTCTCCAAGAATATTTTCTTTGGCTAGAGGAACATCTCAAAGATACAAATAGCGCTGCACCGGAAAATGTATTTCGCTCTTTTGAAACGTTTCGCATGGTGTATGTATTTACATCAGGAATGAATAGTTATGGATGATATTTGAGGTTTGTGTGAACACAAAATGAGCTTATTTGAAAGTGAACATATGAAATGTATGAAATATTCTGACCAAATGATTTTTTTTGAGGCATTTCTAAATCACAAGTGGTTGGCGGTCAGGGGTTATAAAAAAATAAAAGAGCTTGGTGACATCATCAGAAAAGAAGAAAGAAGTTTTTCCAGTTTTTCTTTTTTTTATTTCTTGTTGACTTGGGTATAGTCGAATATGAAATAGGAAATTAGGGTTTTGTAAAGCATGTCAGTCCACGATTCCGGCCTAAACAAAATATATATATATACAGTATACTATTGAACGGGAAACTTTCAAACATGAATAACTGCATCAACTCATGCAGTGCCAATTAATTTTAAGCAATTTTTCAGCTTTCTTTAAAAGCAAAGTTTTTGAAGATCACATGCGAAAGCTGTCGCTCTGCTCTGCCGTTTGAACTGTAGTGTTTTTCTTGTCTGTTTTTTAATTAGAGCTGTTTTCTCTTGCATGGCACTGGCTCTGGTTTCAGTTCCTCATGCACTGTTAATCTGTGCTCCTGAGGCTAATTAGCTCATCTGATTGTGACAAAGTCGGTGTGCCGCCGTGTGAGACAGCGGCGCTCATAAAACTCTGTGCTGTGTAGCGATAGCTGATGTAGATCTCTTCATAGTCTTACATAGCTAGCGCAATACATAAAAAGATAGATTTATTTTTTTGTGTCTTTATGTATCTTTTCTATGATTCTTGTATTGCTAGCACCATGTTTTATCAGTTGAGCTACAAAAATGCTACTTCAGTAACTTATATTTTAAACACAACATGGCCAAATATAAAATTTTGGCTCCACAACCACAAAATCTCTATCCAATTAAACTGTTCAGTTGTTTTTGTGGCGCCTTTCACAATGTGCAAAAATGTACATAAAAAATAAAAAATGATATCAGTAAGGGACAACAAGAGCCGGCTGATTGACATACAGATTTACGTAAATCTAAGAGCTGGATTATCGGAAGTGATAGAAAAAATAATTTAAATTGAAAATTAAAATTACAATTCTTATTTTTTCATGAAATATTGCAGCGTTTATACTAGTAAATAGCTTATCAATGTGTCAGAATACGAAAGTAAAAACGATCGCAACTTCCAATTCAAGGGGACTTTAAATAATATCTCAGCAGGTTTTGTAAGTACTATAAAGAAAGCAGACAGGAAAAAATGGCTAAATCCTCAAATTGAAATGTTAATTTTTTTCAAAAATTAGGAAACAGATTAGATATCAGATTAGAAAACTTTTCAGTAGACGGTCTGTGGACTTCAGAGTTAACCACACTAAAGTTATAAAGGGGGTCATTGTGTCATAGCAGCCGACACAACTCTGAAGTGCTGCTTTATTTAATGGCTCTGTCACATGTGGGCTGAAATGTGACTTATGTTGCATGAAGAAAAGAGTGTGCTGAAGTATATTGTAGCGGAAAATTATGAAGAAGCATACTTGACCGGTGGCAAATACTCATAGCTTTGTGTAGCTGACAGTGTGTTTTTGTGTCTGTCTGCTCTGTGAGACGAAACGTGGGCAGATGAGAACAAAATGTGCCACTTTTTACCCGACTGTGTTTAAAAGTGTTTGACATAGAAAACAACTGTCAATGCCCATAAGGCTGGGCGGTGTGACGGTACAGCATATAGTGAGACTGGGTATTTCTCACTTAATGCTGTTGTTGTATTAAATAGCTATGATGTCACTTTTGGCCAAAGTGGATTACTGTAACCGTCCATGCAAGGTTTGTTTTATCATTTTGTATGTTTTCTTGAACTTGAATATTAGCGTCATTATTTACCTACTACTTTAACTTACATTTAAAACAAGCAAGTCCAGCTTTTTGTGCATTTTGGCTTTTATAGTAAAAATAGTTCAACTTAAGTTCTTGAGAGTGTGTCTGAGTGTTTGGATGTCATATACACTGAAGGACTGTGAGAAGGGTGACCGAGTCCCCTGTGGAGCCCAAGCATGTGGAGAGAGCTCAAGGACTCAGCGTTCCTTTTTTGCTCCATCTGTCTTTATCTTGCACCTGCCAGCCCCCCCCCCCTCCCCTAACCCCGCAGAGACATTAACCTCCACCAACAGAAGACATGAGACAACATTCCCCGTGAGACATCCACAAACACCATCACTCACATAATGCTACTCTGCATAACGAATATGGAACCCTTCCACTGTCCACATGTTTACAGTAAGCACGCCTTTCACCCATCACAATGTAATTATGATTTATTTCATGAGACTTAATATCGTGCCATCGTAATTTTCTGTTTAGCTGGGTAAGGAGAAGATATTTAGATGTTGAGGAAATACCCAGATTACCTTTAAAATATTAATTCAGTTAATACATTGATACAATTTTGTCTGATTTGCTAACTTAAATGTATTTTTAATAGTATTTTTTCTAATTATTTGGATCTATTTAATCCATATTACTTTTGGGCTAGGATGACTATTTAGGGCAGTGGTTCTCAAACTGGGGGCCGTGGCCCCCTGGGGGGCCCCAAGATGGATCCTGGGTGCCACAGATTTTGTGGCATTTTATGAAATATAGAAATTTATCATAGATTTTATGCAATCAAACATCAGAAAAATGACACCCCCAACCAAAAGAATTGAGGTTCCAGCATTGTATAACTGAATGTTTTTGGTTTAATTAAAATTCTAAGTTTAAGATTATACGTCTTTATATGGGGGGCCGCAAAGCGATGCACTTAACACAAAGGGGGCCTTACAACGAAAAAGTTTGGGAACCACTGATTTAGGGTGCATGTGGGATTTGCTTGTTGTTTTCTGTGTGTTATGTAACAAAATCTTTGAAATAAGAAATCTATATAGCTAACAATCATTATATTTGTTAAGGCTTTGATCGTTCAGATTTGTATTCACTCTTGTTTTGTAGCACACTGGGTCATTTTTTTTTTACTGTGTATGCAGTATTGATGAAGCACAGGTGCAACGAACAAAGCCCTCATCAATATGATATATAAGTGCCTTTCAGTCAAGGTCAAAAGAACAAAGTGCGCAAAAGCCTGGAGCCAAAATGGAAGTATTTGGCTAGCATACTGTGTTCTAATGAGAAGAGGTTGGGGGTTTATAGGAAGTGAGGTGTATCTCCTAAATCTCCCGAGAGCAGATAGTCGAAGAACTCCTGACACCCATCACGAAAGGCTTTTATCACCCATTCTCCGCCACTATCTTCCCGAAACAGAGCGCGAAGAGCCAGCAAATGGGACTGATGGTGTGGGTCTGGGCTGATCCATCACTGGTCTAGGACATTTTACCGGAAAGACCACCATCTATTTTGGTTTTAACAGCTCACAGCACATCTTGACTTGTCTGATTCACAACTGAAGACCATCTCTCGAGATTCACACACAAAATGTATTGTTTTTATTGTGTATCTTGACTCCACATCTCTAGTCTGAAGTGATGCAGTATTGGGTTGCTCGGCATGCTGATCTTGGTGGGCTGCCAGAAATCGTGCAAGTCCACAGTCGTCTCTCACAGCTTATTACTTTCATCTTGCTGGGTACAGAGTTGTGGCAGAAGAGCAAGACTGCGTCGTCCCGCAATTCTGAGAAAACAGACAGAACCCACTCCACACAATCTGAACCTGGGGGAAAGGATTTTTTTAGCTAAATTCAAAGTGCTGTCACGGTCTCCCACTTACTGCCTTTCAGGTTGTAGATGATTGTGCCATGAAAAAGGCTTGTGGTGGAAATGAAAATGAGAGAAGTGTGAGAGAATGGCTTTTCGGTAACGGCGTCCTCTGGATATTTAATCTTTAGATGAAGCGTTTAGAGATAGTAGTTTGTCTCTGTAATGAAGGTCTGATCATTGGAGCTCGTTTTCTTCTTACTTTGAAGATTCTTTTGAGGGCTAAGCTTGTGTAATAAAATCAAGTGTAGTAACCTTGCATACCAATTACCAAGCAGCTCAAAGACACTTCCATTCCGGTATCCTGCGCCCGGGAATATCCCAAAGCTGGCGTATGGTTATTTTAGAGTCAAAAGGGTAAAAATAGTCCGCTTTTTTGCTGCTCTGTTCAAATAGATGATGAGAAATAGGCTCCCAGAAACGAGTGCCGAGCGAGATGAAGGAAAAGAAAAATTAAGTCTCCAGGTCTGGAAAGTCACAATGAAAGACTTTATGAATTTGTATTTTGTGTACGTTTCACTCATGAGGAGTTGTAAAACTAGAGCTCGCACCTGGATGTTTAGAAGCACATTCGTCACCTAACAGCAGTCACGTTGCTTCGAACTTCCAGACTTTAAAAGAAAGATTTTCATTAAAAAAATAATAAAGTTATAAGACGTCGCCCACATTCGTGTTTACAAAAGAAAACAATGAAAATACCTCTAATGTCGATATGTTGCCTTGGATACACCAAATGCACGTAGAGCTGTTTAATTAAGCCGTTCCTTTTATGTTGCCGTCACTTGTGACCTTGAGCATTTTCGTATATTTTTTAATCGCATGCAAGCTTTGCTTCTGTATTAACATGTGAACTGCAGGCAGACAGAATATCACTTCACCGGTTTAACTCAAGAAATGGATATATTTGAAGCTGCAATGTTAAACTTTTTTGATTAAAAATAAACAACATTTATTGATTTTATGAAACCTTATTGACACTATCGTCTTTAAATGTAAATGCTTATTTGTAAACCAATAAAGGAACAGTTCACCCAAAAATAAAAAATCTGTCTTCATTTACTCACTCTTAAATTGTCCCAAATCTGTACAAATTTCTTTGATGAACACAAAGAAAGATATTTGGAAGAATGCTTGTAACCAAACAGTTCTTGGCAACCATTGACTACCAAAGTAGGAAAAATGCTTAATAAATGTCTTTGTTCTGTTGAACACAAAAGAAGATATTTAGAAGAATGTAGAAAAGCAAAACAGTTCTGGGCACTATTGACAAACATTGTAATGTTTTCTACTATGGTAGTCAATGGGGCCACAGAACTGTTTGCTTACAAACATTGAGGGTGATTTTTTGGGTGAACTATTCCTTTAATATCACTGAACATGTGAATCTAACAAGTGATAAATGACAATTCCCAGTAACTGATGGTTGAGTTTTATAAGCCACAGAAATGTCAATAACAAAGTTATGCATATTTTTACTAAGCAATTAGTTTCATCTTCTGCAAACGTGAAAAAAATACTAATAAGATAGCTTACACGGTGTAATTAAAGTGTCTAACTCGCATATTCACTCTATAATTTTGAGAAGCCCATGTAAATGAACTATAATGAGATAAGCCTAATTTCATTTGCATATCAGGTGCAGCTACACACGCCACTAATTGTGGATTCGGCAGCCAATTAAAAAGGCTTCTTTGGCAGGGTCGCCGAGACTGAACCGGTTATTAACACCTATTGCAACATATTTGCACATTTGCATTCAGCTAACCGGAGTGTAGAGTCCCTAACAAATTACACGCTTAACGTTTGCATTGTTTGGTCTCTTAATTGTCCTTGTCTCACACATTTAGGACTTTTCTTTGGACCGGCTAATTAGTATTAATACTGTTAACTCTAACGCGTCTGAGTTGCTTTTTACAACTTTCCTTTTACACTTCTTATGTTTGCCATAGCTTTAATTAGCTGTCTTTTCAGAAAGCGTGAAGTAGAAGCCGGAACTATCAAAACAAGAATTTTTTGTGTTGTGCTGTGGCAGGGTGTGTAATCTTTCGGTGGGTTGTGTTGTCACCTGACACACTGTGAAAATACGTTCACACTTACAAATTAACACATACCTGTGCGTCACACTTTCTTCTTCCCCATTTGTTCCTGCACACGCTGTATATATAGAGCGCGACTGTTGCTTGTTGAGCTGCATGATATTTAAGAGTAAAATTCTTTTCAATAGGATATTTTAAACTAGATAACAGGTTTGACCGTTGCCCATTCCCTAATGACAAAACTTTATTTTGATAAAACTGTTGATGTGTTCATTTTAAAACATTAGAGAGTTATTGTCTGTTCTGTTTTGTGTTCAATACTTCTGAGTATGCTTAGATATTATAGCTCATTAGACTTTTTGGAATTTGATGTTTAAATTGCAGTGAGTATCAGTTTTGTTTCAGATGATTTTCCAAAAATGCCTTAGGATGAATATATTAAACAAGTGAGATGAAGTTGCCACGCAGTAAAATTTGTTTATTGGCAAAACTTATGGCAGTTTTTGTCATTGTATAGATCTCTTCTGAAAGTTTTTTTTATAGAAGAAAGAAAATGTCTTTTCTTAGGACCAAATCCAAGTTGGTGCAAAAAAGCAAGCAAACATTTTTTGTTTGTTTCATAGCTGTGCAGGAGAAATACATTTTTAAAGAGATCGATTAGTGATTTTCTTTCAGGCAATATCATTTCTTTAGCTTATTAAATTGAAGTGTTTAAAGTTTAAATGATACAAGTACAGTAGATTTACAGTAAGTTCACATCATTTAAGCTTTGCACTGTATCAGCAGCTTCTGTTCGCTTTTGATTGGCGTTCAGTAAAATCAGATTTTTCTCATGAGTGGAGGTCTTGCTTTAGTTTTTTCTGCTCAGTGTTCCCCCTTCAGGTTTTTTAAGTTTTATTTTTACACTGGATTGTATTCGTATGTATTCAACTGTGCTTCTAAAATATGAATATTTATAATTGGTGAAAAATGGCTATTTTAAATTCTCATACACAGGTGAGGTGACAAGAAAACGATGTGAAAAGATGTGCGTGGATTGTCATGACAACAGTGAAGTTTAAGATGGTGCTGATGTGCAAAGAAATGGGAACAATAGGCAAAAATATCATTTAAGAATTCAGCTTTTTACAGCATTATTTAATTATTAGTTTAGACGTTCTGCAACAATAACATTTTCTGTAATCACACTTAATGACTATGTTGGCTCTGGCCACAGGGAGCCTTGCACCCCATACAGTCCATGTAATTTGCAATATTTAGCACAAGCTCTGTTTGTAACATTGTGTACACAGTCGTAAGCGAGTGTTCAGACAAAATGATTGACAGCTCATTAGATCTTCAGGCCTGGTAAATGTCAGAATAGGTTGAATAAGGTCAGTCTTAAGGTCCACTGTCTTGAAGGTCAGAGAGAAAGGTCACACTCAATTATTGGCCATTAGGACAAATCACTGAAGCTCTCAAGAAGCTGATAGCAGGACTCAGGTTGTCATCATGTAAGAAAGAGAAATCGCAAATCACTTTAATATCTTAGCTGTGTGTCCTAGACAGCATTGAGATTCAATGGAGACCAAAATGAGATTTTACTCCCCAGAATAAAAGTGTATCCTTCTATATGCCACCTCTACAGTTTCAGAAGACATCTGAAGGTTTCACACTGTGCTCAGATATGTAAATATACATTTGTAAGCAAAAGTTAGAATTTCAAGTAATATCTTTTCAAATTCTTCTAAGGCCAAATTATCTGAGCTATGCTGTTCATGCGGTTTGCTTTGTTGAGTTTTTCAGAACCCTGCAATGTTTTGATACCGCCAGTGGTTTCCCCCTTTTGGAGACATCAACCTGCAAATGGCTTAGGCTACTTATTGTCGCAACATATGAAGCTGTGTCCGCCAAAGCTATTGTCTCTCGAGCATTAAAAAAGCAACCACCGAGAAATAACATTTTCCTCTCGTGCATTATGAAGTATTAGCCTTCTAAATATGCCTTTTTATATTCTGCGTGAATCACCCATTGATCTCACAGCTATTCTGATCCCTAAGATAACTAACATCATTATTCAAATGTAGCCTACATTCCGCCTACCCTCTGCCAGTGTGTGACGGAATTTGTTTGCCTTCAGTTAATCGTGTGATCTATGAAAACTCATTCAAGGACAATCCCATTCCCAGCGTGATGCTTGTGAGAAAGCCACGTCCGGGTCAGAGCGACACTCGAGATCTCTCGAGTGAGTCTCATCAGAATACATTATTCAAATGCGTGGTGTTGGTTAAGCAGCTTTGTATTGGTCTCACTCTTTCATCTTCTCTCTGCATCCTTTGAAAAATCCATTGGGGTGAGATGTCCCGAAGCACTGAGCCGGTACGCCAAGGTCAAGGACAACCGTAATGCATGCAGGTCACGTCAGCTGTCCATTCACGGGTATGGATTTATTTTATCGTGCTGACATCATAAGGGCAATGCTGTGTTTCTCTGTTGGCCTTTTAAAAACCCTAGGATGGACAGACAGAGACATGTTGTGTGTGGATGCAGGTGTACAGTACTTGATAGACTTGCAAAATTATGTTTTAGCAAAGACAAATCCATCACAGCACGTGCCCCATCCTAGTAAATATTCCAAATAAAAAGCCAGTCTACAATTCTCTAAAACGAACTTCGCTAACAAAGATAGACTGTCACGGTCCTACCTTCTAGCTTATGAATTTCTAGTCGTGTGGCAGGATCGGGACAGAGCCCTTAGGTTTTATGTGAGAAAGTCATGAGTTGTTTGTTTTTACTTCTCATGTGTTTTCTCGTGTCTCGTCATTGGCCCCGCCCCTCTCGTTTCATGTATTGCTTCCCTTCCGTGTCTA
Organism: Triplophysa rosa; assembly: GCF_024868665.1. NCBI lineage: Eukaryota > Metazoa > Chordata > Actinopteri > Cypriniformes > Nemacheilidae > Triplophysa > Triplophysa rosa. The sequence goes on from NC_079902.1 coordinate 20,833,092, forward strand.
ATGTTTCCCACCTGCCCTCGCTCATTATCCTTCGTTTGTCTTTCCTATAAATGCCCTCATGTTTCTTTGTCCTGTGCTCGTGGATTGTACTGTGTATGTGAAGCCCTGTACCTAGTGCTGTGTTTCGTGAGCTTTGTCTGTAAGTTTGGTTTATTCTTTAGCCTTAGTTTCTGTTTTTGCCCCAGAGTGGGAAGTTTTTCTTTGTCTTTTTTTGAAAAGCATTTTTGGTTATTGTGTTTGTCCCCCATCGAGGGTTTTTGTTTTGTCTCCGTTGTGTTGGAATAAAGTCTTGTTTTGTTAACCCAGTCACTGCTTGCCTGCATCTGGGTTCTTCAGCCACACGATCCTGACATAGACACTTCTCTGTTTGTCTATTTTAGTTGAAACAAAAGAAATAATGCTTATCTATTCCACAGGGACAAGATCTCTGCTGAGATTCAGAGTAAATCAGAGTTTCAGTGACGGCCTAATTGTGCCGCCGCTTCTCTTTGAGTCCATTAATGTAGTGTTAATATGACAGTTAAAGTGTTGGCCTCCATTCAGGCCCCAAAGACTACAGCACCGCACAAACACGTTGATCCAAAAATAGGCCAAATTTGCATTTAGTTTGAATTTTTATGTGTATTGATCAAAAGAATAATGTTAATGAACCCTGTTTTAAGCACCATGTGACTTATAGAAGCTATTTGAACAAGTGAGAATACTGACTTTAATATTAATATTAAGTATTGACTGTAGTGAAAAATATTTGAATTTAAGATGAAAAATGGCATTTATGGTTGGCCAAAAGGCGATTAGTTGCACTGTTTTTCGAGGTTCATCCTACCCAAATGCTTAAAAGGATAGTTCACCCAAAAATGAAAATATTTTGAAAAATGTCTCAGTGGTTTTGTGTCCATACAATGGAAGTCAATGGGGGTCGTTGTGGTTTGGTTACCAACGTTCTTCAAAATATCTTCTTTTGTGTTCTGCAGAAGAAATAAAGTCATACAGGTTTAGAACGACAAGCCAATAAGTAAATGATGGAAGGATTTTCATTTTTGGGAACTATCCCTTTAAACCCATTATACTTGTGATATGTAAAGCTGTAATAAAAGTTGATGATTTATGTTTTGAGGATGCACCTTTCCATGCTGATCCTAAATTAAAGTGCTTTAGCAGCTCACCGTTGCTATGGTTACCTCATCAGGTAAGCACACCTCCTGTTGGAAATCATATAAACTACAAGCAATACAAACAGGTGATGTAAGCATTTCTATACACTACTGTGGTTTAATAGCTCCCTACTGTATTTATGAAATATAGGACAGTTGGTGACCTGACATACAGTATATTCCAAAAATACTTTAAAACATCTTACTCCTGAAGCGTTTCTGTTGAAAATATCAAGAACTCTCCCAAGTGAGCGAGTGGACCCTGAAACTAAGACAGCCAAGCAGCATGTTCCTGTTTTTGATACGCTGACACGTTCACAGCTGTGACCTTCTCCTTGTGAAAACCGGCATGACCAGGAATATCAATAGCTGTGCAGAGACGATTTGTTCATTTCCCAGCATCCCTGACATCCGTTTGCTTCGAAGTGCCTCAGTTGGCACTTCTCTCTGAGATTTTCAACCAGGACAGCAGCAATACAGGTAAAGAGCGGTAAAGACACATGAGGGTCTATTTTTCAGCTCTTCTCTCTCACACTATTCACATACCTTTGTTATTCACGCTCTGAGGTTTTAAAGAGCAGTGTTTGGGTTTTCAACATGGTAAAAAGACAATTTATACTCGAGACATCACTCCCTAGTGCGGTGCTGTGCGAATGCTCTGGTTGATTTCCTTGAAAAGATGTTTTTTGAAAAGAATCGAACCTAATGTCTTCAGACATCTGGCAATTCACTGCAAGTGTTGGGGAATTGCTGGCCTTCCATTGAGAGCACAGCTGTCTCCTGAAGCATGTACTTAAAATGGTATTGAATGGTTAAAAGACGATACTTAGGGTTGCTTGACTATTAAAACCTTGATGATAGTAACATGGATTCATTTAGATTTATAGACATTAAATACAATATTTATCTAGCGTGACACTACTGCATGCCATTTTCTTACTGTATGTACACCTAAAGCAAACAGCTTAACATGTAGTGCATCCAAAATAATTCAACCAAGCACACATGCCGCTACAGTGCCAAAGCGTTTTCTTGAGTGTCAGGTGATATTCCATTTCTATAATGCATTTATTTTTGTGGTCTACCCTGAATAGATGTAAAACATACTGTCTTGCAGATATAGTCACAGTAGACCCCGAAAGCTCAGCCTCCCTTCGAGTTATCAGACTCAACACTCAATGTGCCACATGGCGAGTGTTTTGCCCCTCTGGCCGTGGCTCAAAGACTGTGTCTCTGATTCTTTCAAACAGCGTTGGCGAGATGCAGTCTGTGTACACACGGCCATTGTCCGGATCCATTACATTCGTCATTACTGGAATGCATCTGACAGGGCCTGCTCACTCGAAAGATTAACCTTTTTATCCTTGAGGGGGGACCGGCGGATGGTGCGGGCCTCCTAGGCTTTCTTTGCGAGGCGCTAAAGCAAGAGGGAGTGAGGTAGCGGGCTTCAGACGTTGATTAATCTGGTGCCAGAGTCACCCGGACTCTTCACGCATACAATCATGGTGGAAAGCCCAGGGCCGAACTGTACAATAACAAGATGGCTCAAAGCCACGTAAACAAAAGCCCACAGCATCCACAGCAGCCAGGAAGAAAACAAGTGATTCACATGTGCTGTTTGTCCAAACAGATCAGTCAAGGAAATTTGAGAAACTCTTGAGGGCTGTTCACATTATGCGTAACTCTTGATGGGTTGGTGTATGTGTTTTTTTAATGAAACCCTTGTAAAGGTCTTTTTTTATTTTTATTTTTTTTATTTATTATTAATTGTATTTGGTTTTGTATAATGAATTTACTATTTAGTTTAGTTTTTTTATTGTAATTACTCTGTTTGCTAGTGGGGTTTTTTTTCAGTTATGTTTAAATTTTTTAGTCTATCTGTATATTTCAGAATTTCTTTAATTTCTTTTTAAGGTAAAACAGATTCAGGTCAATCACTTATTTGGTACAACAGGGTATATTGTTTTTAAAATAAAACAGTTTGCTATTCTGTCAAGATTACACAGTTGTGAGTTTTTCATTCTTTTGGAAAATTCATTTTTGTTTGATTTAACTATAGACCCCTTCGGATGACGTAAACAACACTGGTTCGACGCTGGTCCAGTTTTAGTTTTTTAACACTACACAGACGTTCAAACAAAAAACAACTAACAGAACATTAAAACCAAAATGTTAAATGAATATATTTAAGATTTAATAATGTATGTAGGATTAAAAAGTAAAAGAAATGAAAAGTGCCTCTGGACCAGTGTTTACATTTTGCGAACTGGTCTATAATAACCTTCCCCAGTATGTTTGGTTGATTCTTTGTTTTAATTCTTTGTTTGTTTTATAAGACTTTAAGAAACTAACAGAAGGGTAGTATCCATTTGTCAGCTGTGAACATGATTTGCTCTAGCACTAGTCAAAAGTCACAAGAATTAAAGAAATAGAACTGTAAAATTATTTTGGTAATGGATTATGATTTAGATTTATGAGACAGCCTAGGAGCTGCGAACATGTGGCTTTGATTTTAGGTTTACACCCTCATTCCCGGTTAAATAATCTATTTCTAAGATCGTCTCATGTAATGAGCAGATTGTAATTAATCAGCTTCGCCTTGATTGCATTCCAGCATCCTTCTTTCCTAATGGAAATCATTAGTAATGAACCGCTCTGAGCATGTTCCAATATTGTCCCTGTTTTACCCCTCAAGTCTAGCATACCATTTTGGTTTCCCCTCATTTACAAAGCTCGGCATGTTACCAACACGACTTGGAACGGGGCCCGTTGTGACATGTCATGTGACTCAACCACCTCAGTAGTGCCTGATGCCTCAGATGACACGCCCATGGACCGCCCACAGAACCACCCACTATCTGCCCACCTCAAGCATGTTCCTGCTGGAAAAAAAAGTTTTTCAATCTAGTCAGCTTGTAGCACACTTCAGGTGATGTTTTTTTTAAAGGAACAGCAGCAAACATGGACTTTTTCTGACGAAAAATAAAACATCACATGTGGACCTCAGGGTGAACAAACAACTAAATATTGATATATAGCCATTGTTTAGTTTTATGAATGCACTGTACCTTGTCTTGTTGTTTGATGGATCCTGACAAATTGATTCATCATAGTAATTTTTCTTCAAGCTCGAAATGAACCAAAATATCCTTTGAATAATTAATAATGCCTGGCTGAAGTGTAATAGTGACATTAATCACTATATATTCCATGCAAACATGTTGACAGCTCACGCTTGTGTAAGAACAGCAATTACCTTCAAAATTTGAATGGAAATGTCATACCTCAAGAGTCTCCATACATCCTCTTTAAAAAATTGTTACATTTATTTTTCAAAGCAAATATATTAAGGGATAGCATTTAAGGAACAGTTTATCCACTTTCATGGTGCATGTTTAGATATTTACAGCCGATAAAAATCCAATAACTATTCCAAAATCTTTTATTTGTGTTCAAACAAATGACATGAGGGCAAGTCAATCCAAAATTTACTTTTAGGTGAACCATTCCTTTAAGATTCCTTTAAGATCATTTTTCTCTGGCCAGACCATTTCAGTAAAAGCAAACCTTCTGACCTGTTAATGTAAAGTAACAGAGGGCTTCTCTGACCTTCTCTGTCATTACTGGGCTGCTGGTCTCTCTGCCTCCATTTTGAGCTATTATACTGCTAGCTCTGTACATTAAGCGCAAATGGGTTGCTAATTACATTCCCGCATCAGCTTTGCTGGTCCACTTTCTGTTCTGACTTACAATAACAGCAAATGACATCGCTGCTCGGTCCTCGCCTGATGTTTTCTTTCCTAAGAGTGCTCAGTTCTGCACTTTGTCTGGCACCATTACAACATAAATGATGTTCATTGTTGAAGGGAGGCGCTGGGATATGGGTGTGCAGTGTTTATGACCTTTCCATGTGTAGTCATGCATGATCTGGAACAGTTAATCTGCAGAATTGTTTGATTGCAATTGATTTTGCTCCTATTATTATTTTATGGGCATCATGCACTCGTTCCTTCTCTTTTTGGGCTCCTATGAAATATGAAACATATTTCTCATTACAAATCATATTATCAGCATAAAGTTAATTATTTCATTCGAATATTAATTTGATCCATGATGCACATGATTTTAATATTCTGTGCACCTTGCAAATTCCATCTATGCATGCAAAACTCATTCCTTGAATTTTCCCCACTTGGTTTTCTGTCACGGTTGTGGAGGAAGAACCCAATTGCAGGCAGCGGGGATGAAGGGGTTAACACAAACTTTTATTAAATAAAGAAACACAAAACAAAAGACCCACAATGGGGTAACGAAGACAGAACTAAATATAAAAACAGAAACAAAAATACTTCCCACGAGGGGGCAAAAACAGCAGGACAAAGTAACAAAAAACTAACACGACCAAACGTCAAAACACAATGCTGGACCGGATGAGACAAGGAGCACAAGGTACAGGTACATGTACAGGTACAGGTACAGGTACAGGTACAGGTACATACACAATCCACGAGCACAGGACAAAGAAACATGAGGGCATTTTAAAGGCAAGACAAACGAGGGATAATGACACAGGGCAGGTGGGAAACATTAGACGCGGCAGGGAAGCAATACATAAACGAGAGGAGCGGGGCCAATGACAAGACACGAGAAAGCACATGAGATGTAAAAAGCAAACAACTCATGACTTTCTCACATAAAACCTAAGGGCTCTGTCCTGATCCTGCCACATGACTAGAAAATCCTGAACGAGAAGGCAGGACCGTGACAGTTTTCAGGTTAAAATTAGATTTTAAATCCCTGATTTGTGTCAAAATGGTTTTGGTCCTCACTGTATATCTTATCTTCCCTCCGCAGGACGGGCCGTTTTGGTCCACAGCGTTTGGCGGTCAGATGCGTTTGTACATCAGACTGTATGGACGTGACGGATATCACCAAGCTGTTGTTTCAAGGACAATGCTGCCAAATGATGTCTGCATTCCAACGAGTCCCAGACGTCTGCCAGTCATCCAGATGAGCTTAGCACTTCCAAAAACGCAGCCCAGAATGACCTCTCCAAAACAGAGACCGCAGTCCCGCTATCATTGTCTCAGCCAGTACTGTGTGCCAGTTTGACTCTCTCAAGGTGATGTTCTTACTGGATTAAAAAGTTCTTGATGTGTTTGAGAATTGATATGGGATTGATCTTTCTTTTGACCTCTGAACTCTTTTGTTCTTTGGCCTGACTGTTTGTCAAACAGAATGTTTTGGCTTTTTTGGAATCTCTGATCAATAACACTGTGAACCGTCAAGCATTCCTGCATTTCCTTTTTGAGTATTTTTATTGGGTCCAGTTAACACACAGCCGCTGCTATGCTTTGACTGCTGAGGTTACTCTTTTGCTGTTGTTATACAGGGTAAACTCGCAGATCTAATAAGAACAAATTTATTACGCTCTGCTTAGTAAACACACCACATTGCTACGCCTGTGAATCGAACAAATCTGCAGTCTCATCAAAACACCAGCTGCAGCCACAACTGAGGATTCGGATGCGCTTTCTTGCCTAATTTGTCATTTTGCTCATGTTTTTATTCAAAGCGACTTACAATATACAGTACGCATCACAAGAACAGCCTTTCTAAGGCAGCCTCCCGTGTATCGCCATGTTCAAGGACACAAAGTCAAAGGGATTAGGTCATATGAGAAAGATTAGAACATGTTACCTTTCTATTTCCAGTCCAGATTTAAACCTTTTATGCCATTTCATTGCTTCTTTTTTGCAAAGCTATGGTAACACTTTACAATAAGGTATTTGAAGAGTTCATTTGCAAAGACACTCTGTTTTTAAAAAAATTAAAAAATCATGTTTTTTATTGTGCAATCCAATTAATATCAACCAAACTGCAGTAGGGTTATTTTGATTAAGTAATAGTAACTCAAATAAAATACAGCTAACTAACACAATATCTGTTTTTTATCTGTTTATCTGCTTTTGCTAATAAACTCTTCCTTTCGTAACATTAAATAGTGCATTTACTGTATTAATCTTGGTTTAATCTTAATTCTTTTTTAAAATCTGAAGTGATCTGTTAACATTAGTTAATGCTCATTGTTGGTTCATGTTAGCTAATGCTAGGGGTGTCAAATAATTAATTGTGATAAACCGCATTCAGAATAAACGTTGCGTACAGTACACATAATATGTGACTGTGTACTGTGCATATTAATTTTGTACAACACATACATGCATATATTTGCATGTGATGTTCTTACTGGATTAAAAAGTTCTTGATGTGTTTGAGAACTGATATGGGAACTGATTTAATTTATACATTTATATATAATTTCAATTATTGGTAAATATAAATACATATCTAAATATTTCCTAAATGTATATACATTTATGTGTTTTTGTTTATAAATACAAAAATTGAAAACAGACATATATAGCATTATGAAAACACAAACGTTTATTTTGGTTGCAATTAGTCATGATCAATTGTATGACAGCACTAGCTAATGCATTTCCAAATGTTAAGAAATACAACCTAATTGTAAAGTAAAAAGAACTTGCAAGTTATACTTTTAGTAAGTAAAAGTCAACTCAAGACTTAAGATAATATTTGGCAGCAGTGGTCTTGTTGGTGTTTCAGCATTGGTTGGATGTGTTTGTTTAGATGGAGGTAGAACATGGTAAAGCTCAGCAGGGACTCTGTAAAGTGCTGGTGGGTCAGCAGAGGCCTCTCCACACGCCCACTACTGCCTTTCTCTCTGACGCCTACCTTCGCCATAAGAGTGCCGCTCCAAACGCATACTGAAACACAAGATTGGTTCCGAGACCTTCAGCTCAAGAGGAAAAACCTCAATGCACAAGTAAGTTCTGAGTTGAGCTAGCATGCACTGTGTATTTTTTAAAACTGCACCCTTTGGACAAGGTGGGAAAATACTCAGTTTGGCGCAAATAGAGCATTTTAAAATATGGTAAGAGCAGATCGTTTGAGAACGCACAACCTTTTGCAGCCACAGTGAAAGCCGCACAGACTTCCTTTTTATATTCATGAGGTGAAAGTCACATTGACGATGAATGATTTTCAAAGAGCACCACTGTAGGCTATAACTCTCCTCCAGTGTCACAGTGCATACGCTGCACAATTCCATAAACACCATTTGTTAAAAGCAAACCCCCAGCCCCCTTCCAAGAATAGATTTTAGTAGGTGTGTAACGCCAGGTGAGGTAGTGTGTAGAGATGCTGTATGGAACATATTTTTTCACTGTATGTGTTGGAGAAGTCAAGGTCTTTGGGTCATGAACCAAATACTGTTAACCGCAAAATCTTTTTCTTTATTAGTATTTTGTCCAATGACTGTTGATGTATGTGACTAAACATCATTACAATTTGTCAGAAACATCTTAAGGTTTTACGACAGCCTTGCTTCTTCAGGGATGAGATTTTCTGAAGTGATTGTACTCCATCTGCCAGCAAACGTGGTGCCAAAAATAGCTACAGATGATCAAAACGTGGATACTCTCCTTTGTTCCATTCAGTCCTGTACATGTTAGTCATTTAAGGCATAGAAAAATTATGACACGTTTCACAAGTTCGGGAAGGAATCTCCCCGTACCAGATGGCAAATGACGTATAGGCGTCTGTCCATATCAGGGGAAACTGGGGTAGTGCTGGAGATCTAGTTTCTCATGCATGATGCTTTAAAAAGAATGGAACCACTGAGAGACCATGGTTACGTCTCTTAAAGAGTGAAGTGTGTAATTTGTTTGGTATTAACTTACTTTACCAGGTGATTGACTACCGAAGCATGTAAACGCTGTGGCACTTTTAAAACATTTGTCCGACATGTCAACTTCTGGCTCGAGTGATTGAGGTAAGAATCTTAAGATCTGAGTTACCAAAAAGCAGCTTGTTTGTGTGTATGATTTGAGAGGTTGACATTTTAATGCATGAGCTACTACAACCTCTGCTACATTTCTGAAGTTTGCCAAAACAATGGTAGACAGGCATTTTGGATTTGGGGAATACCTAATTCTGATAGCCCTCTTCCACCCAGACCAGTTCTGTATGACATTCACTCTATAAATAAAAACATCCAGAGATAGGCATGGACCTTAACGCAACGTGGGAATTGATTTTAGTCGGGGTTGGAGTTACTAATACATCACTCTTTTAGCAGGTGTATGTATTGTTGCTATAGCCACTAAATCCATCTCTATGGTAATGAGGCTGAAATAGACATCCCATCAAAGCTCGTGATAGCATAACCTTGCGTTACTGTCAGCACAAAGCAAACGTCCACACATACACTTCGTATCACACGTACACACAATGACAAGTGATAGTTCATCACGAAAGCACCAGATTGTTTAATGAACTTCCACATCAGTCTGTGAGGTCATAACTGATGAGCGATTTTTTAAAGAAGAGGTGACGGTTGAGAAAGCAGCGACCGTGGAATAGAAACAGCGCTCACTTTATCAGGCGTGCTTTAGATTAACTCTGTTGGGTACAAAAAGGCTGCCAGTTTCGTGCTGGTCCGTGACCGCCATTTTGGACAGTGGTCAAGGGCAGGCTGCGTATCGGCCAAAAGACCTCTGCCCTGTGCCAGCAAGCGGTGGAGATCTCTCACAGGGATACCGGATAGCAGCTCGGATACCCAACTGCCAAAGTATGGCACGACAAGGTTATCTAACTGATGGCGTCAACAGTCTATTTTTTGCCTGCCGAGGTTCCGCATTAAAGACATCAAGGGTGTTAAAAGAGTAGTTTACTTAAAATTAAAGTCTGGCATGTATGACTTTCTTTAGTCCGTGGAAAATGAAATTTTAAAACTTGCTTTGTCAGTGTTTTCCATCTAATTACAATGAATGCCGACTACAGAATTTAGGTTGTAAAAATAATATAGTAGCACCATAAAAGTTATTGACTGCACTAAATTTCAAATTTTGTGGTCCATGAAAGAAATAAAGTCATATGCTGGTATAACAGCTTAATTTCTTTGACTGTTATAGCAGAGGGTTCAGTATTTGATTAAAAATAGGGTCAGGATTTGTCTGAAATATTCCTTCAAGAGTGAATTTTCACTCATTAGCTTGAGATTTGACTTCAAGTCTGTTCAGTCTCAGGAGACATCGGGAGTTTATTGTGTCTGGATCTATTTCTATAAAAGAAAATTGCTAAATTAGGTCAGACGTCTTAAATCATGAAGCTAATAAGAAAACAAGGGCATTTTAAAAAAGCCCCCATCGTGCCAGCTTGCACCGTAATCTTTACTGAGGTGAACTGGGATAGTGAGTCCTTTTACATGTGATAATTTCTAGCCTGCTTTATGGATGAGATTAACCCTGTACTCATATCATGACACTGGAATAGTATTACATCAGCAGAAAGTAATAGTTGCACAGAGAGCTTGAAGAACAAAATGTAAAGAATCAATGAAATGAAATATCAAGCAGCTTTTAATGGGGCTGTCTGGACAATGTCAAGCCAGATGAGTGGGTTCTAAATCATTGTATTTAATATTTTTTCTTATGTCAGGAACAATTTTTTTACATCCTCATGAAATAATATATTGATTGTTATTCAAATTTCAGTTTATGAGAAGACGGGGCAATATGAGGTAACAGTGCTGTAAAGCTGCCGTGCTGATGCTGAGGAGAAATCTGTCGATAATGAAGAGGAAGAAGAGGATGATGATAATGATATTATGATTGCTGATGAGCATAGCCTTTCATATGGTTTAATATCATCTGTCTGAATCGATGACTCCACAGTACAATAAAAGAGATCTTACGAGCACACAAAAATGTACCATAGATATGAAAGGTTAAAAGTTTATGACCATAACCATCTAAGAAAAATTTGTTAGTTAGTTGCATATAGGCACAAACCATTAGAGATGAATCTGCAACTACCTCCAAAGTTTTAAATGTTCACTCCACAAGTGCTCCATTGATTTTAAAGGGCATGTTTAGCTACCCTCCCTTGGTGTAAAATGTGCTTGTTAATAAAGATAACTTCAGTGAGTTTTGTTGTGTTGAACAGGCGGTAAAAGACCAGACGGAGCCCCATGGCATCGTGTAGGACCGGCCAGTCCAAAATCATGACTCATCCAATTTTAACACACATGAATGCCCTCAGCAGACCTGACCTGCGGTCATTCTGGGGCCAGGGAAAAAAAGGGTGCCATTACCTGTGCGTGTGCATATGTGTCACTACAGGTCACTTGGCAATAAAAGGTAATTGATTGTGAATTAATGTGTTGAAAACGTAACCGATCGTTTGCAGATGTGTAGCTCACGCTGCCAGTTGCGTTGTGGCTATGTGTGTCACAATGGCAGGTGTTTTCTCTGCATGCCATTGAAAGGGCCATTGCACACATGTAGTCCCTGCAGCTCAAAGCCAGAAACCTGCAGCCTGGGAACCTGTCCTCGCGTTCTACCGTGTGTTCATCTGCTGACCCGAAAGAGAGTGTGATAATGAAATAGAGAAATAAATATGAAGAGGGAGAGTAGTGAGAAGGGTACGAGGGTGGAAGGTCAGGCACGAATCACAGCTGTTACTGTTTCTTACATTACCTACAGGAGAGAAAAGAGAACATGCTGTAGCCTGTCCTGGAAAGTCATGTTGAACAGGTGTGTGTAGGTTTAGATGTACTTGTAAGAGCTACAATTTGGAAAATGTCTTTCAAATATAGTGAAATATGTTAAACTGAAGTCATAAATAATGGAAATTCTCTTTGTATGAATACCATTGTGGCAAGATCATTGTGTGTGAAAGAAAGAAAGAAAGAAAGAAAGAAAGAAAGAAAGAAAGAAAGAAAGAAAGAAAGAAAGAAAGAAAAAAGGAAGGAAGAGAGAGAGAAAAACTGTGAACTCTCTCTTTCTCTCGCCCCCTAAAAGTAATGACCCCTGGACAGTTTTTTGGCTCTTCTATTCAACTGCCCCTCCTCTGCCTGGTTTCTCTCTCTCTCTTTGCCATCTCCAATGTGCTGCGTCATTCTCTTGAAAAATATTCATCGCCTCAGAGGCTCACGTTACAATTAAAAGTTGATGAGCATTGGATTAGTCCACGAGCCCGACTCTAGGAGCTCCTAAAAGCCCCCTAATCTATTTTAATGTTCCTCTGATGCAGCCTGTAATGCAGATCTAACATTTAACCCCACTTCTCTGAACGGAGGGCTGGTATTGATCTCAGCCCAGCGTGCTGCGGTCGCTGCATTTATGCTCTCTCTCATTACATAGTTTCAGATCATGCCAGTTCAGTGTACAGGATCAGTTCCTGGGTCAGGACATACATCAATAGGCGTCATTTCTGCCGTTGTGCAAAGCGGGGCTTTCTGTTGTCAGTGGGTTTCATTTACACCCACATTTATACGAGACGCGCTTTCTCTTTACACAAACATAACCGAAACGTGTTGATAGTGTAGCATTTGAAAATATGTAATATAATGTGTCGCTCATGTAGCAGGGTGCTGAAAACAGTTGTTTTGAAATTGTTTATCTTTGTAAACGTGCTGTTTGATTGATGCCTTTGACCGTTGTTTGCAGTCTCACGCAACCTGCGCTGCATTTTAAGGATGCTGAATTCAATTAAAAGAAGTTTGGATGCACCTGCATTCTGTTTCATTCTGCTGCACAGCGTCGAGCTGTTTTTTAGCTCATGAACGTTTCCTGCATGAACTACCCCTATTGTACGTCTGTGTTTTTCTATTATGTTTCAGTGCAGCGCAGACGTTTTCAAGTAAGTTAATGTCGTTTCAGTTGCTTTGCATTTGCATTTCAACTAACCCATGTTAATGTGTGACCCGTTGTCAGAGCTCCGTGCCAGACCCCCGCTGGGTGCGAGAGATTTGACTCTGATGTGAAGGTGATCTGATTAAGGAGCAGGCTCGGCGGTCTGAATGATTAAACGTGGTTGGTAAAATGCATTTTCTACAATTCAGAACAGCACAAAAACAGGTAATGCTGTTTTCCAAGACAAACTATATGAATTAACCACATGTACCACAAATGAGACTATCAAAGCTAACTCTACAGTGTTTTTCTCTTACTACATGTACGCATGTTTGTGACATTTACCGTGTTCACATTTTTAACAAAAGGTCGGATTTCCTTGCGTTCATTGAAGCACACAAGATGGTATTTGGATGGTATCGTGCTGGAATAATATGGATCATCGCGTTTTGCACAAACTGTATTTTTAACAAGTGTATCTTAAGGAAAATATGTTCCTGATTCAAAATGAACTCCTAAAACAGGTGTTAAGGTTGTAATCTAGATTTATCACTTCTATCAAGACTGATCAAATACTTCAGGAACTAAACTTCAATCTGTCTACCGGTATCATTAAAGTGTCTGTTGTCTATAGTCCTGCCTGTTCTACAAATGAATCTTTCATCTTTCACAGTTCATGTGTCAACAGTGTATGAAAGCGTCTTATATTGTGAATATTTAAGTATACCCTTCTCTTGCAGTATAGACATGAACTATGATATGCATATAGTAGTTAAAAGTGTAAAAGGTTTATGGTTTGCAATGTGTGTGTCTATAGCAGAAGATTGTGTCCCGTGACTTTATAACACCGTAAGCCATATGCTTGACTACTTTTATTCCAGTTCGCTGAGCTGGCTTTACTCAGAATAAAAGAGAGAGAGTGAGGTGGTCAGGAATAAGAATCAGGAGAAATAGAGAAGTAAGAGACATGTGAAGGGAGTGGATATTTGGCTGAAGCTCAGGGGTTATATGTGCACTTTATGTGTCCTGCCTTGGAAATATGCATTTAGTGCAGGGAACTACTGCATAAGTGGCAGATCTCACACACTACATGCGAATGTCTAAAATAAATATGTGTTGAATAAAATCTAAAATGCAAGGTTTTCTTGAGTGATACTGTAGATTTAGGGAATGTACTGTATCATTGGCTTAGTATAAAACAACACAATACAAAGATCTCCACAACAGGAGTAAACAGGACAGGGTTAAAGATTTCGTAGGAAAGAAGACAGAGAAAATGTGTGTGAAATTCTGCTGGAAAGTGAAAAGTGTGTGTGTGTGCCTCTGAAGGGTGGGGTTATGATGCTGCAGGAATGCCCAGGGGATTTCTAGTCTTACATCCATGAGCTTTACTGCCTAGCCATCTCTCCACCTACTGACCTGCTGCCTTTAAATCTCTTACGAAGACAGGCACACCTATTTTTCCACCTCTGCCTGGGCGACAGGGTGGCTGTCAAAACCGCCGCTGGCGAATGAAGATAGCCTGTTCCTTGATTTACAGGATTAATGAACAGTGGAGCTTGCAACCACACAAAAAACCCCACAGGGCAGCGGTTTTGCACTGGGCCGATACAGTAATGCATTTATGGATGCATCTCAGTGATGCAATAAAAGCTTCCCGGAAAAACACATTAAGTCTTTTCTGACTACTTGGTATATTGCAAGATAACAGCAAGAATCATGAGAGTTTACCAAAGAAGCTGCACATTGATTACAGTTCTCGGTAGGCAGCACTGGTCGTCCTGAAATATTCTAACCCTATACGCATTAAACTGCTTAACATAAATACTTATAAATATTGAACTGTAGGTCATTATTAAAGCCTTAGGTGTGCTGTCTGTTGTAAAAGTTATACTTTTTATTTTTCATTTATAACGTTTGAAAAGGTAGACTTTACAGCATTAAAGTGATGCGTTGATGTAATTTCCATGGAAACAGTACAGCTAGATTAGGGTGGGACAATTTGAGTGGCTCCTCCTCCTTTTAAAATAGCCAGTAGCGTTTAGTTGACCTCACAGCCTGGAATCTTCTAAATGCGAATTGTGTCAATGTTTTGGAGCACAATAGTTTATCTTTGAAGGCTAATGCATTCATACTATAATGCCATTAAAATGTAACCAGTGATAACGTCATTGCGTCTTCTTTTAAAGTGCATTAATAATTGTGATTGCTCGTCTTTCTTACGTATTTTAAATCGCCTTAAACAGTGGCAAGTGACGATTTTATAGCATTTTATTTATGCAGATCCGAAGATGCTGTTTTTTGGTATTTCCATCAGAAAATGCTAAATCTAGATATATTTGAAATCATCAAAAACAGAATAACCCCAAAACAATCCATAACTAAAATCAATTTAAGACGCGCTATTATGAAATTTTTAAGTTGCGAGTAAACGCATTTTCTCTTTTCAAGGTTGAAATCCATTTCCGCACAGCTGAGTGGATTTCGCTCTTTTTTTTTTTTATCGATAAAGCAAGTGGACTAGGGCAGGACCCCCGTGGGCTGCTTTACCCAGCGGCTGGTTAATGAAACGGCATCTTTTTATAGAACATCCCCTCTCATCAGGCGCCACAGTCCAGCCCCGGTGACACCCCTTCAGACTGCACTGTGAATCTCAGTCTTGATGGGGCTAAATCCATAAAGAGAGCGATAGATAAAATCCTTATTATGAATGCAAAGGGAGTCAATGATGCTTTAGATGTTTTAATGCCAGATATTTATGGAATTAATGCCATCATGTTTATGCAGAGCGCATCCTCGATAACAGGGTTTAAAAAATATTGTATGTGCCTTGAAAACAATAGTAATTAGCCTACCAAAATGGAAGTAATAAATAAAAGGATTATCAGGAAATAAATTATAGGATGGATGGTTTAAAAATATATATGTATTAACAAATTGGTTTTCCAGCTGTAAAACGTTGATTCCATTGGGTTGTCATAAAACAACAGGCAGCGCGCCTGTACTGCGGCATATTTCGAAATGCGCAAAGACTCACGACCTCTACGATGCGCGAGATAACCTCTGTAAACAAAATCTATGAAGTACACGAAAACCAGCTCAGCAAATAAAGAATTTTCCGATGCATCGCAAAACTTTAGTGTACAGGTCAAAAGAACAAGCAACACTTGGTTTATTTGCCATATGTGCGTTCCAATAAAGCGCATGACAATTTAGGAAGTATGCAAGCATATTAAGATATGCAGTCTCATTATGTTACAGTATATAACTCAAAATATGGTCAGTCTATTCCGGGTGCGCCTCTCCGGAATCAAGCCTTGTGTTTAGAAACGGGACAATTTAAAACTTACCTCCCAACGCTTGCTTCATAACAAAATTCATGATGATGGCTTTTTATTCCTGCCTTCTTCAACCAAGTTTTACATTCAGGTTAAGCTTTTCAAGTAGTCCCTTGTCGCCAGATCTAAAATGTGAAACAGAGAATTACTTAATTGCAAAACAAAACTAACATATCACAACTTACTTTGTATTAGCTGTAATAAAAAACAACTCCAACCTACAACGATAATGATTGAGTGCACAATACTATGCCATATATAACGACCAGTTTACTAGATTCGCACGTGAAGGGCAATAAAGGTCAATATAGCTTACCTTGCATACAGTTCACACCAAGAGCGGAGTTGTGAAAAAGCATGCATACGCTATAGCATTAGTGGACTATCAACGCCTACATGTAACACGTACGCTAATAAAACAACATTACTCGTATCTCGTAATAATTCAGACTAATTTCGGCTGTGGGACAGGGGAACGCTGTGTACACTAAAAGTGAATCTGCGGGGAGCTTTTGTTCTTCTCGAGGGAAATTGCCTCATGACATTGCAACCCAAATATATTATCGTAACATTTGAGAGCAAAACAATCCTATCAATGTAAAGACTCAAATCTAAGAATTTAAATTTAAAGTTTTTTCCCTTTTATTAAAAAGACTACTCGATCTGACAATAGGCAGTTAATCTGTGTGTAAACTTTCCTTTATCCATCCACAGCAGTCCCATACGTGAGCTACTCTCCTTCTTTCTACTCCAGAAACAAACGTTTGCTGATGAATGAATTCACTTCAGCGTTGCAAGTCCCAAATCATCATGTTGTATGATGCCGATCTCTACCTAGATACACAAATAATTACGTGTAGCTCTAACTGTCTATAATATTTACTCCTGTTCCACATACGTGTCGAGAACACAACCACTTCCTTGTTCGCGGAGAGGCTGATTTCAGCACCATTGCTGGCGGACAACTCCCGCTTCCGCTCCATCCCACCAAAGCGCGCAAACGCTCGCTGTCCACAAACGCATAAAGAGCATAATTACCTGTACGGCGATTTCAATGCTCTCTAAAAGCCGATTAACTCCCCAGAAATGAAACTTCAGCAGTAATGGTGCAGCGAGGCTCTAACTGCTCGTTTCTAACATCTCCGGTTTCCAGGCAAAAGAAGGACGTCCTTGTTTCGGGTGCACGGAGAGGCAGTGAGTGTGTCTGTAAAGGGGACTGCAGCTGCCTCTGATAAAGCCACTCGCTGAATCACATGGAAGGCTCCCATCTGAAACGTCCCACGTTCATAGTGATCAATTATTGACGCAAGCCTGCTTCCCGGTTCCCAATACGCGCGTGCGACCCTGTTCAACGCGAACGTTGTGTAACGGTGTTTTGTTGTCGTACTTAATACTGTCTGTGCTTTTGCGATTCCAATATTATTCCAGTTGGGATGATCTTATTTTATGCATCTTGCCTTGGGGCTATAGGAGAAGGTCTTTTCGTACAAACGGGACATGCATGGAGCGTTACGTATGTAATGTGTTCAGTGTCACAGCTCGCGTTCACCTCGATTCGTCCTTGGGTTTTTTTAAAGAGGCGAGAGGCGACCACGCACGCCTTTTCCCCGCCATGCACGAGCTCGGAAAGTGTGGCCAATATGTTTACACCATGAACGTGATGGTGAAGTGCTACAGCTCCTCCTCGGCTTTCAATTTGCATGCTAATTCTGTTGAGTACAGTTATGGGATCTTTAACCTTCACGTTTTACAATCCAGGACTAGTGAACTATGTCTAAAATAGTCCACAAAAGTCTCACTTAGCTGGACTTTTGACTTTTGACTTCAGACTGAGGAGTGTTCTGGCCAAAACATCTACTAAGTCTGCCTGTCTGACATGTAAAGCAACCAGAGGTTGTTTCTCTTTGTATGGGCAAGTTTATATAGCCTAATACATAACAATCAGCCTCAAAAAAATCTCAATTTTAAATATTTACATTGATTATTTTAGAGACATGAAAGTCATGATTTATAGCAGGATTTTGTATGTAGAAGCCACCCAAACAGATTGCAACAGATTTTAAGATAATACTTAATGATTTTGCTTACAGTAAGTATCAAACAGCTGTGGACAGGCTGTGGGCGTGCACATAATAAAATTAGCTTCATCTGGGCTAAAAAGGTTTAAAGAATGGCATTGACTGATAGATCAGTCACTGCTGCCTTGTGTGCTTTGATGTGACAAGCAACAAAGAAAATCCTTTTGTTTATCTAATCTTGCTTTGTCAAGTGCTAAGTAGGCGGACATGTTTTTATAATGTGCATGTTTTTAGATTGGCACTAAAAATATTCCTGCATTTTAAGAGCCAAGTGATCTGGAACACTACAGACACACAATGGCATGCTGCTATAAAATATACAGGTGACTAGAGGGTCGCACGGTGATATTTCATTTTTATGGACTGGATCATCCTTGTTGCCCCGTGCACCTCAATATTTTAAAAAGCTTTGTATTCAAATCCACTCGTTTGTATTGATGCCAAGAGTGGAAATGATTCACATATGGGGGAGTGAAGCCTGGTAATAACCTGGATTACAGACTGCAGTGGGTGTCAGATTCCCTGGGAATTTTAAAGTTGACATTTCGAGACATTTCGCCTCCCACCGTGCAGTTCCAAACAGCACTGAAGGAGCGTTCAGCCTCAATCAACGTTGTCGCCCACACAAGCAACACTAAACGTTGCCTAAACACTTCACTTTTCCCACAACAACAACCATACAGCAGCGATTAAAATTGTTGGTGGTGAAGAAGTTGTTGAACTTATCAATGAAGGATGTAAATGCCATTGGTGTTATCTTTCAGAGCTGCTGTGTTTTTGCTTTGGGTTTTAATATATGCTACAACCCAGAGTCCTTGAATTTGTTCTCTAAATTAGAAATGTACTCTCACATCTGCATGTTTAGTTGTTGTTGGCTCCGTCTCCCTCATTTTAATCTGAGCACATTAAAATGTAAAATGGCTTTGAGGTGAATTGAGTCGCGTTATCAAAACAGCCTGTCAGTATTTGATTGCTCGTCTCTATTTGTAAGTTTGTACGGACCAAAAGTAGGAGATTCGACAAATTTATCATCAGTCTAATGATGATGATTTTGAGAGATTTAAACATGTGAAATAATGAAATTAGTCCAAATATTTGCTAGAAATATGTTTATTTAAAACAAATTTGATTTTTACATTTATCAACACAGATTGCACTGGCATATAATGTAAAATTACCAAGAATCAATTCATTATTGAGTAAACAACACAAGTGATATTTCACCAAACCTCCTCAAGCATGGTGTTGCTAAGCAAACCACTTTGTTTTCATTTTTTAATCACGCCGTAGACAATTAATGGAACAGCCTGCACTTTAAATGCATATTAACCAAATACCAGGCTGCAAAATTGGCTAAATTATGAACTGTGGAAACCAAGCCACCCACACGTTGTATATTATAGCAGGTACTGCATTTTACAGCTTTCAAAAAGGAGACAGAGATAGAGAGGCAGAGATGATGAAAGTATTTACAGAAGTAATGGATGTTCTGACTCATACAGTAATTCTAAAGAAACAACGCTCATTCTGAATGCTAATCTCTTACATAAAACACTCTAATTCCAAAGACATTCACAGTCTTCTTAACCCATTCTTCTATGGCCCTTAATATTCATGCGTGAGAGTATTTCAGTTGTGAGGTACCAGATGTGTTGATTGTTGAGGTTTTATGTTTTTAAGTCTGAAAACAAGCGTTCTGATGGTACCCTGCAAGGAAATGTCAAAAAACACCCAAAGAACAGGACGTGATAAAAACAAACCAGCACACACACACAGGCAGAAGTGTATACAGAGCAATTTGTTTGCTCCCAGAATGAACTAAGTTGCACTGAGTAAGCGCAGTACTCCATCTGCACGTCTATTTGTTGTTATTTCTCGGACGTCAGCATTCAGGTTTGCAATAATGACCGTGGGTAAGTGGAGACTGAGAGACCTTTGAATAGAACGATCACAGTTTCCATCCCTCCAAGTTCCCTTCGCGTGCCTTGTGAGAAGATGTTTTGAGGTTGAGGAGACAGAATTAAAGCGATTCTCACCCAAAAAGGAACGTTTTGTCATCATTTACTCACCCTCTTGTCATGTCAATCCTGTTTGACTCTCTTCCTTCCTCAGAACAAAAAAGAAGATGTTTTGAAGAACGTTGGTAACCGGCACCCATTAACTTGCATTGGTTTTGTGTCCATACAAGTAAATGGGTGCCAGTGCTGTTTCCAAACATCTTCTTTTGTGCTCTGCAGAAGAAAGAAAGTCATACATGTTTGAAATGATAAGAGGCTGAGTAAATGATGACAGAATTTTCATTTTTGGGTGAACTATCCCTTTAAGTTAGAAAGTGTCATTATAACTGTAAAAATCTGCTTTACACTCCTTAAACAACACCTGGAACCTAACCAGATACCTTGAAACTGGAATCTAAACATCGATCGGATCATGTGATGCGGACCTGTATCCTTGAGGTATGAAATAATTACTAGATAAAAATCCCCACTGGTTGTTTCCTGTTGGATTCCAGGCATTTCTGAAAGTGTTGGAACTTGGAACAGTTAAATGATAAAAACATCTTTAATTATGTATGCTTTGCGTTTTTATACCCTTGAGTAAAATACAAAGGATTCAGTAAACAAACCTGCTCGTGTCTCTGAGGCGGTGACGTCAATCCTTTTGTTTGCACTGTTCACGCAAACTATTGGATGCACTGTCTCCGTTTATAGTTGTATGTGTGTAACAATTTGTCATTGTCAAATAGGTATTTGGTGATTGGTTAACGTTATCCTAACATCCGTTCAACCTAGGTGACACCAGTGAAAGAGGATATTCATTTAGAGGCGGAGCAAGCTAATACATATTGAGGAACAATATTTTACTTTAGATTAGATTCTTTTGGACAGTTGTATCTCTAAGACTTGCATTGGCATATTGTCTTTTTTTGGTCTGTTTTTATATTGCTCATATTTTGTGGCTTACAGGAATAGACAGCTATCCAGATAGCAATGCTATCTTTGGGCCACATGTCTAAGTGTCTAACCTTAACATCTCTCTCTATTTTTTCTCAGTGAGTCATGACCTGGCATTTCAGCCAATGGCCCTAATGATAGGACTGATTCAACATCATTACAGGTACCTCACACACAGTCACATACTCTACTGTACCTATTTACAACAGGACTGAATGTGATTCTCTTACAGACTTTCTTTTTCCCTGGAAATCAGCCTGAACCCTCCATAGTTGACATCCAGTCCTTGTATACACACCGCGAGCTGTTCTCACTGTGTGTACTGGACACACATTACCATGCCCCCTTTTTATGTACTGAACCAACAATAAGCAATATTCTCACATTCTGTCTGTCTGTCTGTCTGTCTGGGGACACAACATCACACGGCTTTGTTGCAACACATCCCCAAATAAGTTTCTATTCTGCTGTCTTGTGTCTCAATTTAGTAATTGTCTGTTTCTCTTTTTTCCTCGTTCTCTTTTTCTTACTTATTACATCTACATCAAGGCTTGATCGTGAGCCAGACTGTCATGTTTTTTTCATTAACGCTGTCATAACCATGCACAGGCATTCTGCATGATGTGACAAGCACAGCCAATCAGAACATAAGTGGAAGATTTCCCAGTGGGCGGAGCTGCCCTGTAGTAGTTGCTCTGATTGGCTGGGAAAAAGGTTTGGAAAATTAGATAAAATATTTAGTATATTATTTTGTTAACCCGGCTATCGCTAATTCTTTCTTCTACGGTGAAACTTTCCAGAGAAGAAAAGACTGCTGGGAAATTTGGGGTCACTGTTTTTAGTGTCAATTTGTTGTAAAGCAAATCGTTTTGTACAATTGCTTGTTGAAGAGTACTACTGTAGATATTTGCCATCAGGGTGTCTGCTCAAAAAAGCCTAAGCTAAGTCTGTTTGCTATATTTAAAGGTTTTGGGGCACTTGTCAGATGGAAGCTGAAATGACAAATAATGTAAACAGCTAAACAAGACTAAATAAGATAAACACGGAGTCTGTGGCTACCTGTCGCTTAAAACTGTTGGCATTGCAGCTTGTTGAAAGTAATTACATAATCAGAAAAAGAGCCGCTGCTGTGGGGAGTACAGGTACCATTAACTGCCATATTTTGTTCACATCAGCAGATCTGCCCAAATCCCTCACGTACAATCCAGCCACCCTAATGTCTAGTTCTGTTCCACTGTTAGCAAAGGGAAAAATAAGAACCAAGCATCGTCTCAGTTTGAACAGAGAGATTTTTGGAGCAAAAGACCACCTTGCAGATGTTTCCAGACAGTTGAGCACCCTTTCAGCACTGTGAATAACTAAACATACATGATGGTCTGGGCTGGTTTTTGCTGATAGTGTGATGATGTGTAGTTGGCAAATCAGTTCATGTATAAAAACCAGCATGTGCTCAGTTGTTCCTATAGTTTAAAGAAATGCTTTAATATTAAATTAAGAGTTCACTTGCAAAAACAAATAACTACGTTTTAATTGTGCATTCTGAATAATATAAATCAAACTGCAGTTTTGATCAAGTAGTAATAACTATAACAATACAGCTAACTAAGACAATAAAACACAATAAAGACATGGTTTTTGACATTTTTTAATCTGCTTTTGCAAATAAACTCTTCAAATATAGATGCCAAAAATGTGTTTCTTAAATAATTATTTTCTTTTTTTAACATTTGTTTTTGCAGTGTTAGATCATTACAACCAGTCACAGGCATGTCTGCTGAGTGCATGAATGTGACAGCCAATCAGAGGCGTTAAAAATTCTCATCTAAACTGATCTGTTTCAGCCGTTTCACTACAATTACCTATTCACCTGTTTCTCAACACCACTATAACATTTCACATAATCTAGTGACAAAGAGCCAAAAAATAGAGTAAAGAGAAGAAGGCCATGACATCTGTGACTAAGGAGGGAGTTCTTCATTCCCAACACAGGTGCTGAAATTAAATATGAAAGTGTGAATTAGATCGGTGGCCGGCTGACCCAATCACAGTCCTGTAACATTAATTATCTTATCTGTCATCCCAGACGAAGTAAAATGTTATCGGTGAGTCTGATCATTTATATACGGTGGAGTATGACTCAAAATATCAAGGCTGAAAGAAAGGGAAAAGGCTAATTATATTCAGAAGTCATTCTGGGAAGTAATGAATAGTTAAAACATTTCTTGGAGCACAGGCAGGTTAAGAATGGAGTCAGTTTCTTGGTGAGATGATAGTTTGGACCTTTTACATGTGAAGACAAGTAGCATCAAAGTGCAGCGTGCTATCATTACACTGAAAAATGTGTGTGGAGAAGAACGGTTCTGCTCATTTTCATCTGTGGCATGCCAGATCAATTAGAACAGTGAGAAGATGAGGAATCAAACAACTCTGCAGTGAAAAGGAAGAAAAACAAAGGCAGAAATTGGCAGAATTCTCAGTGGAAAGCATGTTCAAAATGCCATTTCATGTGCACATAGCATCATTAAGAACAAGCCTGTGTGTTAGAATCAAAGGCTGGTCTGGCAAAATTATTCCTCCTTCATGAAATTCTAAGTCATCTTCCATAAAGATGGCAATCCCAGAATGCACTTTGTGACAACATCATTATTCCAAAAATCCATCCAAGATGGAGGAAGAGGCAAGAGACATTTAAATGATAAAAGAGTGACTATATTGCCCAGTATCTGTGTTTATTTGTTATGCTTTTAGGATCATTTATTATGGAAGTAAGACAAATTCTTTTAGGGTTCTTATTAGGATGCAGCTTGTGTAGACAGCAAGACAGCTTATAGGCTTTGCAATAACTGTTACAAAAAAGCCGGAGTGAGAAAAACCACATGAAAATAAAAAGGCAGAGGGGTCACCGCTCAGTAAACCTTGATAAAAGCCTCGGAGTCATCGCAAACCACGCTCTGATTTTAGAAGAGAGACATGATGGTATTCTGCTCCCTAATGAGGGAAGAGAAAGGCCTCCAGCATCTAGCGCTCTGTCCCTGCTGCACACTGAGGCCTGTCACACTCTCTATTACACACACACACATTCACAGAGACAAAGAAGATAACCAGGAAACCTCTCACAGGACTGAAATTGCTCTGTGTCACAGACTCTCACCGTCTCAATGGGGCCCCTCATATAGTCTCACTCTGGGGTCTGACTCCAATGACCGGTATAATGACTTCACCTCTAGCCTTCAGCCTGCAGACTTTTCTCAGGTATGTGAAATGGACCTGATGTACAAACAGTAGCGCCTGTGTTTTACATCGGCACTACAAAAACCATCGGGCTCGTGTTTGACCTGAGGATACAATGAAATGTTGTCTTACTTCAGTGGATTGTGGTCAGGCAATTGCATTTCTCATTTGCTCTGCGCATTACCGCAGGAGGTCTATAGTGACATAACAGATTACAGCAGGCTCTGAAATCATTTGCAATGATGAAAGAGCCTTTCACCGTGTCTACAACACATTAGAACCCATTATAATTTTAACTTTTGTCCACACTGGATGCGGCGCGAAGCAACAATCCTATTAGAACAAGCCGTGTGTCGCGCCACATCCGGTGTACACGGTGTAAGTTGAATGCTTTGGCTGGAAAGTTACAATATCGAGATTTTTCCATTAAGGTTTCTATAGAATGAACAACCCATTCTTAATTCCATAATTATTCCGTTTAATTAAATGCAAAAATTAATTAAAGTAAAGTCAATTCTAATTATGTATACGTTTTGTGATATGCAAAACAACATTAAGGTCTGTTGCATATAGTACATGTGCATGTGTTGAATATAAAGCCACGGAAAAAATTAAGAGACCATTATTAAGAGAATTTTTCATTTCAAATCAGCATTTCTAGATGTATTGTGGCCATTCCAGTGACTGTTGAATTTCAATAAAATCAAACCTCAGGAGTGACATAAAGCCATCCAACAGCAATGTGAAAGACTGACAGGATAACAAGACAAGTAAAACTGTGATAAAAATTGAGTTTATCACATGAAGAAATATTATTTGAAATTTTCCGAAATACATGTAGAAATATTACTGTTGTATTGCTTAAAAGTGAATATGAAATGACAGAGAAAGTCTTGGCATGAAACTCTAGATTGCGCAGTCCTATAGTCTAACACAATCTGACATACTTTATCACACAGCGCAGCTGATTGGTTCCTTCTGCATCAGCAGCCAATGAGCTTGCTGCTAAACGTTTAAATCTTGGCTAATGATTGTGGTAGCAGTGCAACGCGCTTCAGAAACCCTCCACCTTCCCCAGCTCCACCGGATTAGAACTGCTACAAGGTGAACATGTACGCTACACAGGGGTTATTCATTATGTTATATGTACAGCAGCGTGTTGTGGATGTATTGGCAGCAGCAGCGTAGCAGATCTATTCCGCCAAGACCAAATACATTTAAATGGCGTGTATACTACCATCCTAAACCCTCCAAGAGTTGTCATGACATAACTTGTTTTCTTTGCAGTATTTGAGGTCTGAAAAATACAGCGCATCTTTTCTCATGTGGTCTGATGGAATATGTTGAATGTCTGAAATTATTTTGTAAACAAATATATAATTGTTCAATCATTTTGAAATTTCTTTAATAAAATAATTTTAAATGGATGACTAGAACTAAAGCATAGCAAGCTGACTGATAAAATGCTAGGGGATTTTTTTAAGTTTTGACCTATTTTGGATGGTCACAACATGATTCCCAGTTCCATTTGTTGTTTCGTAGTTTTGATGAGCTTTCTGTCCACATATTCTAATATGTGGGAAAATGTTATGTAAATTTTGAACGATTGTGTATTGATTCTTGGTGGCTGACAGAATGAGAGCAGCAGCCACGGCAGGTCATGTGACCTCAGAAATCTGCATCCATCACTTTTAAAACTGAGAAAATTCATCTTGTTTAACATCCTCTTTTTGGTCACGACCTGTTATGTAGGAGATTCGTTATCTGAATCTTAATTTGTTTTTGGTGCAACGCAGCAGATGTGATTTAGGCTTAAAATCTCAATACAAATCCAGTAAAATAAATAAAAGAACAGATGGAGTTTCCGCACTGGGGGAAATGATGCATATAAGCTTGTCTGTCTTGATTGCTCTTAATTGTCATTATGCTTCACTTAAGTGTCACTTGACATGAGAGACAGGAATTTGTTTTATCTCCGTGTTGAACTCTACGTCTCTTTCTCCACCTCTCAGATCACAACGAAGGGCCGTCTGACCTCTCAGCTTGGATGGCCTCTCAACTCTGCATGAAACACTTCTTTACTGAAGATCTTCCCTCCCTCAGTCATTCTCCATTGAAGATCAGGTATAAAGCATCTCAACATGTTAAAAGTCTTTAGTCTTGGGCAACCAACAGGCATTCACAGATCATTTTATGGAAGCTAACCACTGCTGCCAGTGTTGTCTATCAACATGAAAGCTGTCTTCTTAGTAAAGCTTTAGTTGTTGACAGATTATTGTAGCCAAGAAGTCGAGGTTTGGCTGGACAGCTCTGCTCTGTTAAGCCCCTGCTGGTAGATGTCATAACTTCACCATCTGGCTGAAAAAAGCATCTGTTTCTCTTGATGACCATTTACAAGAATGACTAAAATATTATTTTGTGTTCCTGCTTAGAATAGTAACATAAAAACTGTTGTATTCTTATTCAATCTTCAAACTGGAGTAGATCATGGTCTGTATTTTACAGTGTCTCTTTTCATGTTATTGTAGAATTAGTTTTCTCATTTCTTTCTTTATTGCCTTCTGATAGGATTTTAAAGGTAAAAAAATATATTTCAGAATATATTAGATATACAAGATTTGCAAATGTCATAATTATCGATGCTGACATCCTGATCATGTCCATTTTGGTAACATTACAACTCCTAAAATTCTTCATTAGCTTCTTGTAATTACCAAAATTATATTAATGTTGGTGATAAATGAGGACTTGTTTATTGTTGTACTGTTTGATTTGTATCTTCTGGTGCTATAGTGATAGAAAGATTTACGTCCTAAATATTTTCCTCATTTTAAAAGATAGAAACCAAATCACAGTAACAGTGATATTCAGAATGGATAGATCGGTGTTATGGTGTCTCAGAGGGGTCACTTTGTTCGCTCTTATGAATACATATTAAATGGCCAGAGGGCATAAGATAAAAGAAATCCAATATACGGATCATGTCGAGGGGAAATGAGGCCACGGATAAGAAGGTAAGATAATAGCATGGAATAAAGAAAAAACTCCCAAGCTGCTATTTCAAACAATATCTCACTCCTAGTACCGTGGCTATGACCTGTGGAGTCTTCTGAGAAATGGCTCGTATGTTTGAACCTGAGGTCCAGAACGATCCAAGATGCCGTACTGACACATTCGATAAAAAAATGAGAAAAAAACGACTGTCTTTTTTTATAGTCCAAATGGCTGACTCTCTGACTCAGTGTTTTCATAAAATCCACTTTCACATTAGCTTCCTTCACTTGTAAATATGCAGCCTACATCAAAGTACAGCATCTGGATTCTCCCATATCCAAAAATGAAATTTAACCTGCTTAGAATTTAATTTTGAAAGAAAGGTGTCTAAAAGCTTTTAACACTATGCTTAATCATGTATGTTCTGCCATGGGCAAGTACTAGTAATGCATTTTGCCAATGTGGTCTGTCTCATGTAACATGAATTGAACCTTCATATTTGAACTAGCTTCCCATATGCACAAGAGCACAATCAAGGGCTATATTTAGTAAAGGAACTTACCTAAAATTTAATGAAGTGTCACCTGATTTTAAAATTTAGATTAATGAGCATGTACATTAGGAGGCCTTCTGCATCTTTGATGTATACTGAGAGAAGCCGGTTTGAAACCGGAGCTTCAAATGTTTTATTTAAAATGAGCAAAGTCTGTGCGTTTCTGCAAGGCAGTTCATTTTCACATGTTGTTGCTGTAGTGTTTTTGGTCCAGCTGGTGAGCTCTTATGTGATGAGCACGATTTAGAGCTGCGCTGTGGGAAAACCCCTGCTGTCTTCACAACCTGCGTCTCAACATTGAACGATTGAGCCAGACATTGCCCGTGTTTGTAGAAAGTGTCTCACTTTGGGTACAGATAAAAACTCTGGGTTTTGGTTTCAAGATTTTTCTTTCGTAGTCATTTAAAAGTGCAGTTCACTCAAAAATCTTTACCTACACTTATAATGTTTAAAAATCGTGCTGTTACACTATCAAACATTATTTTCAAGTTTAGTCATTTTTCTTCTCCCCTGCACCTACTGAGGTGCTTGGAGCTTTCTTTACTTTTGTTTCAATTTCTACAGAAACGGAAGATTGGACATTTAGTGGCCCCTTCCCCTTTTAAAGTACGTAGCCAATTACCTTTTGTTTTCCTCACATTCTGGAATCCTATGAGAAGCTGAGGTGCACGATGATGTTATAAAAGTGGTTGATTTGAATTTTGTGAAGTTTTGAATGCTAACATCTCCTAAATTTCAATTTTGTCAATGTTTTGGAGTGCTGTCATTTATATATTAACACAGGTTAGCATATTTGTACTAAAAGCCCCCCCAAAAATTTAAATCTTAAAAACATATCCCTATTAATCAGAAACATTTACTCCGTAACTTTTAATGAGAAGTCGCTGACTGCAGCTGTAATTGCGTTAGAGGAGAACTGTCCCTCCCGGCTGAGACTTCTCAAGAGGTTTTTCTCCATTTATTCATGATTGGAGTTTTGATTCCCTGCCACTGTTGCCATGTTGGCTTGGTCACCAGGAGACTGCTGATATTAGAACTTAGGATTCTGCAAATGCCATTAACATAGCTTTTATTAGGATGGTCCTCTCTGTTTGTACTCTTTACACTTCGTTTTCCTCTTTTTTGTGTTTTCTTTTCCTGTAAAGCTGCTTTGAAACAATTAAACATTCTAAAAAGCGCTATATAAATAAACTTGAATTCAATTTTATTGTCTTCTGTATGCTGGGTTATTTAACACAGGCTATATTAAACAGTTCATGTCAAAAATTACGATTTCACTGAGTTGTGATTTCCTTTGCCTCGCTTTGTTCTATTAAAACCGGGTTACATAACCAGGTGAAACCTTTTGTCTTTTTAACTACGTGTGACAAAAAGCTGCACGCTGCCATTGTGCATAACTTCATCTATTCCACATAACCACAGAACCCATAATTACTCAAATGTGGCGGCTCCATTCCAGTCCTTCATACAGTCTCTCAGCCAAATGTAATTTAACAAAAGCCCCTGACAGCGTGTCATTTTAACATGTCATTAGGGGTCCTGATGACGCTTTGAGCAGACGTGATGTTATCTTGAGTGCTCTGTCCTTCTTCATACTGTATGTACATTTAAAAGTCTTTTTGAACTCTTGAACTCTTTAATGTACATGGATGTCATGGTCCTGCCATCTTGTTCATGATTTTCTAGTCTAGTGGCAGGATCGTGACAGATCCCTTATGTTTAGTGTGAGAAAGTCATGGTTTGTTTATCATTGACATTCCATGTCCTTTCTCGTGTCTCGTCATTGGCCCCGCCCCTCTCGTTTCCCGTATTGCCTTCCTGCCCTGTCTCATGTTCCACACCTGCCCCTCGTTAATAATCCTTTGTTAGTCTTCCTATATAGTATCCTCATGTCTGCTGTCCTGTGCTTGTTCGTTTTGTGATAGTCCGTCGTGCTCGTAAATTTATATACTGCCTGTTTTCGTGTTCCTGTCCTGTACATTGTTCCTGATCCCGTCTGTCTATTTTCCCTGGTTTTATTTTAGTCTTGTCAGTGTTTTTTCCCCATCGTGGGAGTTTTGTTTGCATTATTAAAGTCTTGTTTTGTTACCCCTTACCGCTGCCTGCGCTTGGGTTCTTCTCCTCTGTGACCATGACGCATGGCCAAGTCAATTTCTAACTTATACTTTCTTCTGCATATGATCCATAGTCTCTAAATGAAGACGATCAGTCGGAGCAGCCCGAATGATCTGATATTCTTTAATAAAGTTAGCCGAGAGAGCAAATCTGCAGTACCTGATGCAACATTATAACTCTGTTTAATTTTCCTAGTTCAGCTCATCTACATTCAGCGAGCGTCTTTACGGTTACATCATAGATCTGCATCTCTCCTGTGCTCCCCTATGAAAGTGCTCAGAGGCTTTGATGCCGTGCCATTTCTATCTGTATTAGTGTACAGAGACCAGTCAGACAACAACACCACCCTCACACAGAACGTTTCAGTAGGGCTGTCACGATTATGAAATTTGATTGACGATTAATTGTCTAATAAATCATTGCGATTGTGGCGATTAATTGTCTGTTTTAGGGCTTTGGCGATTATGACGATTAATTGTCTGTTTTTGAGCTTTGACATTTAATTCTCATTCATTTTTGATTCTGCGATTGAAACGACCATATTGTTCTGAATACAAGACTATGTTTTTTTCTTGGAAATACATCGGAAAAAATTGGGCCATCATATATTTAAGGTTTAGTCTTTTATCTGTCAATAATACAACCACCAAATACTTGTAAATGAAGTAAATTGATCAGGTGTGAATTGAAGCCACCATTAAAATACTATCAGTCATAGAAAAGCTTCTAGTCTGTTTTTTTCTCACTTGCAAGACTACAGTAAAATTTTACTTGTGTGTTAATGAAATTTTGGTAGACTGGTTTTCACACTGAGATTTGCTTAAATAATATTAAATTGTACTGCAGGTAATTTGTATATGTTTTAGTTTTTTTTAAGTGATTGTGTTGTGGTGGTACATTTTACAAGTATTACCATGCTTTAGTAACAATATATACACTAAAATATGCAGATGCACTACAGCTCCCCCTAGTGTCTTCTATAGAGATGTGCGATGATCCGAAATCATCGCGATGAGGTCAAACAATCGCGATGAGACGATTATTTAATAATCGTGACAGCCCTACGTTTCTGATAAAAATGCACCTCAAATCGTTTATTTGGGGGGTCTCACGGAAAGACCTCTGCTTCAAGGTCACATGCAGTACAGTACTTGTGACCTTGAACCATTTCTGGTGTAGATACTGTACAACAGTCCAGCATAGGTTAATTTATAACCCAGCAATTAATTCTCTCCATATTTTACCCAACCAGAAGAGAGCTTTGCTTTCCATTATTTCTCTCTCTCTCAATCTCTCTCTAACTGCACTCAAACATTACCCGTCTTTCAAAGCAATCTTGACAGCCAGTGCTTCTGGCCTTTTTCATCTTATTTTATCAGATCTTAAATCTTTTCAGAATCTGTTTTGTATTGATTGCTTCTCTATTTAAAAAAACATCCTGTATCTGTTACTACAGCTAACTCTGTAAATACAAATCTTGCCATCCTCCCATCTCGACCATACCAACCAGCCAGACTTTGTACCCTTGTTTCAAAGGCCAGTTCACCCCTAGCTGTGTCCATTTCCAATTTTTGTGAAGATCTGAACCGAAGGTTCTAAAAGGCCTGTTTGGTGTGCCGTTTCACATTCTCTCACCCTGGGCGTGTAAATATATTATACTGGAGACATGGGCTGTAAATATAATTTAGTGTGCAGTGCAGCTGTGGCGCCGGTGTTGTTTACTGGTCGAGTGAGGTTGGCTGCGGTTATGCTGTGATTTCAGTACAGACAGAGAGAGCAACATTACCCTGCGGATCATCACAGTTGAGTGCCAGCCAGAGCTCTTCAGATTTCCATCAGCCTACATCTGAGCAGCTCAACACACTGGTCTGCTCTTCCTCTGAAAATCATTGATCATTGACCCATGTCTGCCTCTCTCTTTTGCTCTCCATCTCTTTTTTCCCTCTCTGGATAATTCATAGTGTCCAGTGAGCGCTTTGTAAAATGAATGGAGCTGTTTAGTTTGTAGATCTGAAACCTGGAGGAGCTTTTTGGGGGGTTGTTCCAATGGTTTTGAATGAATAGTGGTTTGGTTGTCAGTGTGGGTTGTCTTGTTCGTCTATTCTTGTGGGGACTGAATGTAAAAATCTGAGAACGAATACATTGTGTGGACCAGCAGTTGACGAGAAATGTAAAAATGCAAAATGTGGTTAGGGGCACGGGTTAGAAAATGCCATTAGGTCAGTATAAAAACAGTAGAAGTCTATCAAGTCCCCACGTGTGTGTTCCTTAGATGAAAGATGGTAATACAAGTTTGATACAACAGGAGGGTGAGTAAATGACTGAATTAATTTTCCTGTCTTGTTTTACATACAAAAGGACATACATTCATAGCTTAAACTTGAATTTTTAAATCAAAAACTGAAATTTCCTAAGGAGGCCTTAGTATCTTTGTCTAGAAATTGATGTCATAACTGAACATCTCTATTGTGTGGTACAGCCAAGGTGATGTCAGGTGCAGACTTTTGGAGTGTGGGTTATGGGTTTTCCCATAATGCCTCAGTTTTGCAGAGGTCTTTGCTTTCCTCTGATGAGCCGAATGTGTGTATTGGGAAACAGATGGAACTCCTACGTGCTTTAATAAAGAAAAAGAATCAGCACCGCTAGCGTTCAAAACACTGCAGAGTTGAACACACAA
The DNA here is from genome assembly GCF_024868665.1 of Triplophysa rosa. Lineage (NCBI taxonomy): Eukaryota > Metazoa > Chordata > Actinopteri > Cypriniformes > Nemacheilidae > Triplophysa > Triplophysa rosa. The sequence goes on from NC_079902.1 coordinate 20,865,909, forward strand.
ATAGCAATAAACACATTCTGGAATGCTATAGGACACATTAAACACTCACTTTCACATAAGATTACATCATCTGAGATTTTGAGACGTAATACAATGATACTATAATTCAATTATACTTATCAGGTTTTGTTCTGAGGGTAGCAGATAATTCATACAAGTTCTCATAACCTGAAACTTGTATATCGCTTACTCTCCATCTCCATATTTTGTGATTTTTATTTTTTGCCATAAATCAATATTATTTATCACCCTTTATGTTTGTTACTGGGTTTTGCAAATATCTAACCAATAAAGAGGATTCAAAAGTGCTTGTCAACTTTCACAACACAGTATTTAATCATTTCAAAAGTACAGTGTTTTATCCATTTCCTAAAGAAACTGCGAATTTGGACATACAAGGTTTCAGCCACGATATGAAAGATGTGCGCGTACGTTGTTGATTTCCATATTCTCATACCACAACATTGTTGAATTTTTGTTTGTTAGTTTCCTGAGATGCATGGCTGTGAAGTATTGTGCATACTTTAGAGCTAAATTACCTTACATATTACAGGATAAACTGCTGGCAACAAAAAAGCCCAGTATTTTTTATTGGTACTCTTTCTTTGATGTAATTCTTTACTCTAACACATCATCATCATCATCATCATCATCATCATGAAAGAGTATGATTGATCAAGTGTTCAAAGATGACTTCACATACTGCACATTCAGATTTGTGGTTGTCTGTTTGTAGATGCAAAGCAGTCAAAAAGTCTCCATTGATAGTAAAAAACGAAAGATTCAGGAAAGCTTTGTGCATCCTTTGCTGCTATCAGTCAATCATCATTGTGGTCATTTCGATGTGCCTCTGCAGTAATTGGTCACATGGCGTTTATGGCACAGGTGATTGGCTTAAAGGGTTTCCTGAACTTTGTGTGCATGAGCAAATATGGCGGGTTGCCAATGAATTTATGCTTTGGAGACGAACAGGAATGTTTGCAGACAACTGTCTCCAAGTATCATATACCTGCTTCATGTGAATGCATCATGAGGACAAACATCAATAATCTCTGTTGAAATTACTCTAGAGAGAACAGCCAGTGAATAGATGAGAATGTTGTGTCTTTTAAATGTATTGGAAACATATAATAAATGAAGATGACTACATCAAACCACACTGAGACCCGAAATTGAAGAATTCCCACTGTTACCACTCTTTTGCACTCTTGAACAGCATTGGTAAAGAATAAAGAAAAGCTAAAGTTTGTGGCAAAGCAAAAAGAAGACCTGAGCTTATGGTGTGTATGGAGAGTTGCTTCGACACTTGTGTAGCGTTTGTGTCTTTTTGTGGAAGTGTGTGTGTGTTCGTGATTAATGTGAGCTCATGTGGTCCGCGTGTGTGTGGGAGATTCTCCCTGTGGTAGTTGCGTCGAGAGGTGAGCAGTGCCATCAGGCTTTTGTGATATTTGTTTTGTCTGTTTCTCCAGGCTGAAAGAATAGCTAAAAAGATTCTTCCATCGGAAGCTGCTCGGGGGACTCTCCATTGTTTCTTATTTTTGGGTGTCTGATGTGCGAACGCTGGAGTTGTTTAGCTGTCATGTTAGAAATGAAAGCCAAAGGGAATGACGTTTTTTGTGAGGTAAATCTCAGGAAGACGCCAGCAAATTTGTGGTTGAATTGTGACTCATGAATCCTAAAACTGTTCTGTCAGTTTGTGCTCACGAGAAAAGTTTTGAATCATAGAGATATATTTAGAGTTTGAGATTGACTCACAAAGAATTCTGTCATAATTTATTCACTCTCAGTCTCATGTCATTCCAAATGTACAACATTATTTCTTCAGCAGAACACAAAAGAAGATTTTTTTATGTTGGTAACCAAATAACATTGGACCCCATTGACTTCCATTGTATAGACACGAAATCACAGAGACATTTCTCAAAATATCTTATTGCTGTCTATTGGTTTAGCACTGCCGTTACAAAAATGAACCATGTTTTTTTTTTTCAACACAGACACGTGTCTTGTAATAAGGGAATAATAAGAAACACCCCCCTTAAAAGCGACCCAGTTGATTCGTAAATCAGCTCCTGTATCTTTTAAACCCAAAAAGAGCAACCCATTTCCCGATCTCATTTTTCATCTCACATTTGATATTAAAAATGTAAAATCTCATAATGGTGCTTCACCCACATGTGAGCTGAATGTGAAGTGGCGTCTCAGGCGAGCCGAGCCTCAGCTGAAAGAAAAGCGTCTTGGATCACGTATTGATTTGCGCCACGCTTCTGTAATGAAGATGGTGAGCGCATTGACAAACCTGCTAATGATCCAGTAGATATTCCGCAGCTGCTGCCACTCTCCGCCTTTGTTTGGCTCCGTAGGAAGACGCGCAGCCTGTTTTGCAGCCGTGAGAGCCAAAACCATTGAAAAGATCTTTTTCCTTCTCACTCCAGCAAGGGTGGCCTATTATGTGAAGCCTGTAATTAGCCAAAGATTGATGGAGAGAGAGGTGCCATTTCCTATCCAAATAAATGTAATAAAGCTTCTCCAAACCACGTGATCTCCGCCCAAGTAGGGCATTATTCACATGGCAGCGCTTTGCTATGTTTAGTTCGCTCTTTATAGACGCACTGCGCTTCATTTTCCGCAAATGTATTTAATATACTTTGCATTCTCTTACGTCCTTGTGTATTTGTAGCGCTGTAAAGCATCACTCGAGAGTTCTGGCCTTTTTAAGGGTAACGGGGAATGTGCTGGTGTGCAATTAAGTCCTTGGGGTGGATGATGCATATGAGGTTACTAGACAATCTCAAACAGTGTCAAGAGTCTCTTTTCATGTTATCTTCATTGCAGGAGGAGGTTTGATGCCTAATTGAGTTTTGTGAATGGGCTGAAGGATGCTGGCAGGGTCCCTGGCCCCGGCCCCTGGAGTCAACAGTGTTTGCTTTGCGTTAGACACACAGATGAAAAATGACTCTGTTAAAATTGAAGGCCGATTTTTCTGTTCTCAGTCACGCACGGGGGTTTCAGGGCATCCGCTGAGAGGTTGTCATTAGCAGTGACGGATTTTTTGTAGTTTTTTTTTTTCATTTAATTACATTTTTTACTTTAAAGTGCTTAATGAAGTCACTCAGATGCTTAAACTTTTGATAGGTTTTGAATCAGTACATGCACTACATATTCTGCCGCAAAAAAAATTAAGAGACTATTTTAAAGTTATTTTCAGTTTTTCTGAATTAACGGTGTTTGTGGTAAAATGTTTATTTTTGTTTAATTCTGTGAACTACTAAACTATATTTCTTCCAAATTTCAAATAAAAACATTGTTTCCATTAGCATTTATTTGCTCTGTATTTTTTGTATTTTTTTAAGTTCATATTCACTTTTAAGAAACACAACAGTAATATTTGTACATGTATTTAGGAAAAGTTCAAAAATTGTCTTTTAACCTGGAATTTATGACAGTTTTCATGTGTCTTGTCATGCTGTCATTTTTCACAATGCTTTTGGATGACTTTGTCACTCCTCGGGTGTGATTTTGTTGAAATTCAACAGACACTGGCCTGGAATGGCCACAATACATCTAGAAATGCTGATTAAATGAAAATTTGGAATGGTCTCTTTTTTTAAGCTGTGTGTACCTAAAATGTAAGCACATGCTACATACATTTTGTTTGCTTTTACAAATTGCGAAACGAGTCAACATTATTTTAAATGAGCTGCACCTGAAGCGTTCCCCGAGGATAAAGCAGCTCTAGCCTCTCTCCGGCGGTCCAATGAAGATGTTCAGCACAGGCAGTCAAGCTAAAGATTGCCTTGAAATGCATGTAATTAATTCAGATGTATGCATGGATTACCATTTCGCAAACATATTACGAATTCATGTCTGTGCAAGCACGACAATTCAGCACTCTCACATGATTACAAGAGCTCAGCTGTCATCCTGGCAACAGTCGTTTTTTGTCTCTGTGTGATCGATGTGTGCCTGAAGTCAACAGTCAATATTTCCTCTTATGCCGCAGTGGATCTGTGATGTCTGTGGCGTCAGTATGGTTAAGTCGGTCGAGGAAACCGCTGATAGTGTAACTACAGTAAACATCCTGCCATCCATTACTGCACATGTAATGTTCAGTTTGAATAATCCTTGAGTGAGATATGAAGGTAAACGTTTGTGTGACCCTGGACCACAAAACCAGTCATAAGTTGCACGGGTATATTTGTAGCAATAGCCAACAAGGTCAAAATTATAGATTTTCTTTTATGCCGAAAGTCATTACAGTGGTAGAGAGCATTAAAACAAACCTGTTTCTTCTTAGCAACGGCCTCTGATTAACACCTTTAAAGGCCATTTTCTCAATATTTTTATTTTTTGCACCCTCAGACTTCAGATTTTCAAAAAGTTGTATCTTGGCCAAACACTGAAGCCCATTTTTGTTTGGTATTTTTTTAAGTTTATCACTAAATATATGTCTCACCGCTGGTGATCTGCATTGCTGAATTGAGCAGAAGTAAAGGCTGATGTTGTGTATGATTAAGACAGATTTGATTCCCTCTCTAGATGCAGAAGAGATGATCTTTTTATCTGCTCTGATATTCCAGTCACGGACAGGTAAGAGGCATTCTCCAGGTAAACTGTGAATTAGTCTACAGCAGTGCTTCAAAGAACCCACATTTATCCACATCTAGTGGAAATCCAAGCTAATATCAAACATGTACCTGTATATTGAACCAAAGTTTCTTTCAACCTGATCTCACGGGAATTCGAAACTATTTTACAAGGTGGCTAATTCGTATGAATTTGTACGTTGTGAATTATACAAAAATGTAAAATATTTGCTTTCCTGTAGCTCAGTGGTTAGCAACACTGGCAACACCAAGGTCATGAGTTCGATCCCAGGGGATTGCATATAGTCAGAAACAAATGTATAGTACAATGCAATGTAAGTCGCTTTGGATAAAAGCATCTGCCAAATGCATAAAGGTAAAAAACGGGATCTTGTATCGACAGGGTTTATTTTATGATAGCATCCAGCTTTATGTACGTTATCTTGTTTAGTATACATCTGCATGCCACATGAGTAAATAATTGGACACGAAATATTGATTTAAATTTTTTTAACAAATTTAAATCTGGCATGAAAAAAATGAGACGGCGGGAGTGATACATTAATCAAATAAGTAGTACAAGATAAGATGACTCGAAGTACTGGGATGAGCGTTGTGTTGTCAGTTTTAGCCGGATAACATCTGAATATCATGACTAACCAATCAGAATCAAGCACACCAGAGAGCCGTGTATTAAAAGATTGGATCATGGTACTGTTTTATACAGATAACTTTGAAGTGATACTCTTACTGGTGTTGTTATATTGCTTTATTAGAATTGTTTTATCAGTGTCAGAACAAACTCGGTATGGGGTCATAACCACCAGCTTGCATGAAGTGTTAAGTCTCTCTTTATTATCATCACATTGTCTGGTTGGCAGAAGTTTCCCTCGTCCTGTCTAATGGAGTTCAGGTTGTCCCTGCGAAACAGGAGGGAGGCAGTCGGATAAGTTTCCTGGTGTTGTCTGACTTTTCACCAAAGGAAATGTAGGGTTGCAGTGAACAATGTCAGGCAGACAGCCTGCAATTAGATGTGGTTTATTTGTTACTCTTGGAAGTGCCACAAAGGTGTTAGCTTCAGGAGACGGGAAGTGTATATTATTGCTAAAAATAGTCCGACTTAAAGAGACGTGTGTGGGTCTCAGGATGGATGGATGGATGGATGGAGGGATGAATGAAAGTAAAACTATGAAGTGTAAACAGACCTGTATTAATTTTAGTTAATTCACAACAGACACAGAGATATACTGTATGAAAGGGCATGTATGAAGAACCTTTGAATTACGAAAAACACACAAGATAGCCCGAAGCATATTAAAAAGTATATTCCAAATTTAATTTAATCTTCAAAATTAAACAGTTTAAGTTTAACGCAGTTTCACTTTCAGCTTTTGTTTAATTTCATATAAGCTTCCCATAATGCCATTTTATAGCTTTAATTTTTGCAGACATTGGGTGGTATACATAAATTGTCATGCATTGCCGACTCAAGTTAATTACTTGTTTTACTCTGTAGTGCATCCTGCTGAGTGAGGTTGTGTTTATTTAACAGGCACACCAGTGTGTATGTGACTAAAATGCTTTTGGGTGTCCCTCTGTAGATCTTACCACTGCTTATTTATCAGACGCTGTCAACTTCAATTACATCTCCATAACACTAGCAGGAATGTACAATTAAATAAAACTTCATTCACTCTCTTCAAAAACATAAATGTGCTAGACAGAGACTGGAGAAACAATGATGAGGGATATTTCATCTATAGGGAACAGAAAATCCGGCTGAAATTAATTTAATCTCTGATTTGGGATTCTCGGAAGGGAAAGGTGTAGCAGAAGATCATCAGCCTACATTCTGATATTCTTATTGCTTTTATTAGGCAGAATAGCCCAAGCCTTAGATCCCACCTCTGTTTTTTTAGATTTGTCATATCTCCCAAAATCTGTTTTTGTTTATATTTTGTTATTGAACAGTTTAAAGTCTGGTGAAATCACCAACAACCAAAATCAAGTTTTATTTTTAACTATACTTAACAATATAAAATAGTTTAATATTATATGTGTGATTTTAAATAAACCCCTTATTCCAAGAATGAGGAATAATAATAATAATATTGTTTGCCTCTGCAAGCACAACAAATTAAGCTTCTTGTGGAAGAAAAAAGAGAAGGCCTGTAGCAACTCATATTCAGTCAGCTCAGCTGTCATTCTTTGTAAACAATTGCTTTTTTGTTTTTGTCAACCCTTGTGGGAGTGGTTTATTTTTGTCATTACTCAGAATCTTTTCGTATAATTTATTCGTGCTGAACTTTATACAATGCATAATTGTTCCAAAGCAGCTATAATAAATGTAGCATACGCACATGCAAACACACATGCTTAAAAACATCAATAAGACTGGATATGATGTAGCCATCATGTATGAATAATCAGGTATAATATATACAAAACCATAAATGTAATTAAAAAAATAAATAAACAGTTGATTTAATTAATTTTACACTTACAAGATTAGAGTGATTATTAAAAGTCAACTGGTGGGAATCAGAGATCATATGTTGGCATTTATTAAGCGCCACAGGTCATCACACAGCAGAAGATTCACCTGTGGAGACCTGTCAAAATACATCAAGTCGCTAATTACCAATGGTCATTTCACAATTTACTGCCAACAGTGATTCCACAACAGGGCAACACTGAAATCAGTGAGCTGCCTAGAGAGATGTTTAAAGGCATCATGCTTCCAATGTGGCGGATGCTCCAAACGAAGCAACTTAATTATTCTGCCTCCTTGAATAGACTTTTGAAGTATTCTTTTGGGCAAATCTTAACTAGTTTTAGGCAACTATATTTTCTAATGAATTTAGTATTTGCCTCATTTGGACAAGTAGGTTTGGAAAATGAATACATGGATATTTGTGTAATTTATATTTTTATGTGGTTTGCTCAGGTCATGTCTTGAATAATAGTTATGTATATGCACAGTCATTCCGATAAATTATTAGAACAGAATATTTATTAGCCATCAAGATCTTAGCCATCTGGGAGTTGAGTGGTTCAGAGATGATATAGTATTTTTGTAGGCTAACCCGGAGGTAAGTGCCACGCTGGTTCCCTCGACCGAAAACCTATGCATTTTTCCCATAGACTTTTGGAAAATCGCAAAAAATAAGATCTGTGACTAACAAATGTTCATGTTTACACGTTTAGTCTATCAATCTTTACAGACCAACACAATATTTGCTATTTTTGAAGCCTAAATACAATCGACAGGAGTAAAAAGCTAACACAATGCTATAAACAAATGCCAACATCACCACCACAGAGCCTCAGACAACTTTCTCAAACATTATTAAAAACGTGTTCCCTGGTAAATAATTACTCAGTGAATGAATCCCCAACAATGATTTTAGAGATTTGTGCCCATGATGCATTATTTGTGAGATTTATTTGCGCAATAACGTCTAACATCACCACCAAAGGAAGTAGTAGCATTTAGCAACTTGTTAGCAACCGCCGCTTTAAAGACACAATAAAGGTTGAAAAAATCACAAGCGGGTTATAACTGGAGTGTTTTATGTCATAGATTAAAACGTGAAATTTTGAGGTTTTGTTAGCTACAGACCTTATTTCAGGAGATTTGCAAAAAACCTATTCAAAAATCCCATCGACGTTGGGGAGATGGAACCGGAAGTCTTAAAATGCTTAAAACTCGCTTCTGGGGTTTGCATACAAAAATGCGTCATCTCTGAGCCACTCCATTGTTCCTCTACACAGTTGCATCCACCTCTTTCATCTCCACCTCAGATCTATAAACATGAATCTCTCAACATAAAGAAATTGTTTGCCTTCTTTCTCTTGCGCTGCCTTCTGTTTTATTACCCCCAGTAGACTATTGAAAAACACACACACAGCAGTTACCCCCGAGCTCAGTGTCTGTGAACATGTCTCTGTGAGAATTCTGTTTTTAGAACATCCAGACCAACAATTATGCAGTTACGTATTTAAAGCAGCAATGATATAATATTTTACGGGAACGGCATAACAAAATTGGCCTACACTCGGGAGAGAAATACAAATGAGTCCATATAAAAGTAATCTCTAAAGCAGTTTATGAAACAGAGGAAAAGCAAACAGCGGTGACAAAATGCATTTGGACACCTAAATCACTCTTTATAATGCATGAATGTTGTTGCAATCGATAACAAAATTGCAAATAAATGAAGCTCTTAAATTGAACAGAAGTACTTTTATATCTGCTCACAAAGTCATTTTTAGTGGATGTACTCATGTTTTCCACATTCCACATCTTCCCGGTATGATTTTTCACACAACATCTTTACATTTTCTCATCATAATATTTGTTTTTTTATTTCCTGTCTTCTATACCTTTGCCATATTATTTTTAGAAACCGTGTGGGCTGTAATTCAGTATTTTCCCTTTCGCAGTGTGTTCTTTCATGGCCCACTTTCACTCTCCTGTGACATGACGGTATGATCAGAGGAGCTGCAGATATTTCTCATCCACTGGCACTGAATCACCACCGGCATCCAGATGTTCACATGCTACCTGCAAAAACTATTTGATTGCGCTTTTGGTAAGTTGAATGACCATTTAGGTAAAACAAAACAAAAATGTTTTGAACTAAATTTGGTCAGTGCAATATTTTACGTATTATTAAAGACGTTTTAAAGACGTTGTATTTGCTAAATAAAAAATAAATGAAAAAGTATTAAACCTGTTAAGACTGTTAAATGATTTTTCATTTTGTCATGTCTCCTAGTGCTTAAAGGGATGGTTTTCCCAAAAATGAAGAATGTTGGTAACCAAACAACACTGGCCCCCATTAACTTTCATTATATGGACATTGCTCAAAATATCTCCTTTGTGTCCCACATAAGAAAGAACGATTATTTGAACGACTTAAGGATGAATAAATGATGACAGAATTTTGATTTTTCTGTCAATTTTAGTGGGCCATGGGCAAAAGAGAACATTGTGCTCGAGAACATTGTCCAAATGTCTGCTTTTATTTTCTATTGGACAGGTAAGACTTGTTCTTTTTGTATAAAGATTTTACTTGTCAATGCCTTGTTTGCAAAGCCTGTGAACCGTAACATTAAATCCCGGTTTGTTACCATCTCTATCACTGGGCTTTTGTTGTTCTCAAAGTGACTGTTTTGTAAAGAGTCTGGAACAGCAAGTAAATGTCATTGCCATAGCGTGTTACGGTAGGCTGTTGTTGTGCCAGGTTAATGCTGATCTGAGGTCAGTTTTATGCCATCGCTAACAGTGACGACGGTATGAGGATGCCGTTGCCAAAGCTGGTCCAGGAACAGGGAGACGTCCACCCACCCGGTCTGAGATGTTTGCTAAAGGGCAGGTCTCCTGGGATATCTGCCACATCTCATCCCGATGATGTCCTGACACAGGGTGAGGAGACAAACAGGAGAGACAGACAATAGCTCTGCCAGTATGTGAGCTTTTTGATTTAATATAGATGATGTTTTGTAACGCTACATTATAAATAAAGTTTATCCTGGTTCTGTAACTAATGTGTTTCTTCCTCCAACTTACTGTGCTGTAATCTCATTTATACTGTGCTTGCCATCACAAGCAATCAGCTTCAACTCTAATACCACACGCTTTAATATAACTCTCATATTCTGAACCATTTATTTTGAATCTAGCAGTAGCACTGCAACAATACAAGCATCTGTATCTTTCAGGTGCTGTTGGCATTGCAGGTGGTTGCCAGGGCATTGTGATGCGGTTGCTAAGGTGTTTTGGATGCCTGTTTACCGGTCCAAGTAAACCCACCCCTAATTCTCGAATGCATTCTTGCCCCAGAATAACTCAGTCCTTCTGTGATGTAAGTCTGACAGATTTTTTCACCTGTTTGTCTACCAGGCAAAAATGATGTGTCAATTTGCGTTTAATACATTTACAATTTGGCATTTTGATGTTATAGTTATTTCTTAAGCCCCAATATGGAAAATAAGCAAAATACATATTCAGATTACTAGGTAAAATATTATGGCACAAGTATGTATCGATTACCTTTGTATACTTGATTGAGGGTGTGCCAAATCCTGTCAGAAACTCATATCATTTGGATTAATTTATGCATCGGATGCTTGTGCATGCTCGTGAATTTATCCATAATTGTCCTTGTGAAGAATTGTTTTCTTGCAGAGGTGTGCGCCCATCTCCACACATCATCTTTAACTTGTGGTGACACATAATCCACAAATGGGTGAATGCACAAAGCGTGTCAGAAAAAGGGATTTAAATTATGCAAAGACTTTTCTAGGTGCTTGTTAGCTTGGTAAGCTGACATTTACGTGCCGTGGGTATACAACCCCCAAAAAAATTTTGCTAACCAGAAACGTGAAGGAAATGTAAAATGATATCAAGGAGCAGAATTTGGCCCGCAAACCATTTATCTGTGCTGGGTTATAAACACTGGAGCTAAGCCACAACTCCTCTTCCTACACATTTGCTACTGCTGCATGCATGGGTGGGCATTTATGTGTCTCTACAGATGCATATACTGTATAGTAGATCAACCTTCACATACTAATGTCTGATCTACATTTTACATATGAATATCGACAAATACTTTGATTTTCTTACTGTTTCCATTTATCCAAACTAGATTACACTTTTAAAAATAAATGTGTTTAACAGGTTCATCAGAGCGGTGCCATACAAGAACCATTTTTGGTTCCATAAAGAAACATTATGTTAAAGGTTCTTTAAAGAACCTTCTCTTTCTTAACTTTATATAATCTAAAAGAACCTTTTGTGAAACAGCAAGGTTCTTTGGATGTTCAAGGTTCTTTATGAAAACATTTAGACAAAAAAGGTTTTTTCTATGGCATCGTGAAGCATCTTTATTTTTAAAAGTGTATCTTCGCTGTACAATTTGCATTAAAGGGACAGTCCCCTTATTGACCCCCATGTCATTCAAAAAATGTCAATGTAAACCTGTGTATGACTCTTTTTTTTTTTCCTGTGGAACACAAAATAAGATATTTTGAGAAATGTGTCAGTGGTTTTGTGTCCGTAAAATAGAAGTCAACGGGGACTAGTGTTGCTTGTTTACCAACATTCTTCAAAATATCTTCTTTTGTGTTCAGCAGAAGAAAGAAAATCATGTCGCTTTGTAGTGATACAAGGGTAAATGTTGAAATTATTTTTACATTTTTAGGTGAACTATCCCTTTAACACATTTCAATGATTGTTGTATTTGGATATTTTCTTTATCTACCATACAATTTGAAAAGAAATATCTGAGACAAAGTTGATATTTAAATGAAACCCAATTGAGACTTGCATTTTGCAACCTCCTCTATCCAGAGCGACTTAGAGTATATACAGTGTATACAATATTTCAATCTGTTTTCACTGGGATTTGAACCCATAACCTAAATACTATGCGCAATACTAAAGAAACGCATTAAAAACCCATTGAGAACTGTCACATCAATTACTTATTACTAATTACTTTCTATATCCTACATCAACCTTGATTAGAATTGATTCAGGGATAGACATGAAACGGCTTATTTAAATCATTCAAAGAAATAATAAACAATTTCATAAATTATTCTTATTAGCTGAACAAAGTATACAAATGTGAGAAGGATACATTAAAGCATACATTTTAAATGTAGACTTATAATTTTGATGTTATTTCCACTATTGAATATATTACACAGTATTTAGTTCAATTACATCAGAAGTAACTGTAATTAAATTACATAAAAATAAGAGTAATCCCTTACTTTACTTTTTCTAAGGAAAAGTAATTAAATAACAGTAACAAATTACTTAGTAACTAGTTACACCCAAAACTGCTGATAAATCGTACAGAACAATATTTTTTTTAAATCTAAAAATGCAAAACGTTTTCTATGATCTGTAGGTTTAGGGGTTGGGTGAGGGGTAGGTGATGAAATATACAGTTTGTACAGTATAAAAATCATTATGCCTATGCACTGTCCCCACGGAGATAATAAACCAGACATTGGACATACTGATGGCTGATCCTGACATATCGATTTGTTTTGCATGTTGAGCGTGCCTTTCGTCTTGCATGCTGAATGAACCCGTGTGGGTTTGTTTTTCATGCCAAGTGGATATTTATCTCAGCAGACTCCACAGATATTGACCGGCGTAGCTCTGACAAACAAAAGCATCCTCTGGTCTCATTCTGAAAACTTCCATCTATTTTCTCCCCTGGCTTCTAGTTTCTCGACATACTAAATAAGATTTAATGTTGAGCACAAAGCACGGCTCATTGAAATGCCCTTGTAAGACATGTGTGAGTGTGTTACGCTGGCCGTCCTCCCACCATATTATGCCTTTTTCAGATGAAAGCAAAGTAATTAGCATGTTAATTGTATTATAATTGAGCAAACCCATTTCATTTATTCTACAATGCTCTCTCTAATCAATCTGTTCTTTGTTCTTTAGAAATGGATGCACATTGTGCAACCATAGTGAGTTATATATAGTGATTTAATGGTGAGTTTCCTCGGTACGCCGAGACTCAACATACATTGTAATACACATTATATTGCAATATACAAAGAAAGTTAGTGTTGAGAACGTAACCCATTTAGAAGTCAAAAGAAACTTTTTCTTGGCTTTGCACTGAAAAAATATCCCTCCATAGTTTTATATGAAACAACTGACTGTGCATAACTTCACACGGATAATATTACACCTACATAACTTCACACAAGAGATTATATGAGATCCAGAGCCGCAGAAAACTGTAATGGGGAGGATGATGCAATAGTATCATTACATTTTTTGCTTTTATATTTTATTTAGCAATTATATTTGAATTTAAATGGCAACACCGCTTAGATCTTTCTCTGAATTCCAAAGCCTACAGTAAAAGGGTCCTTTTACATTTTAGGCCTTGGACACAACGATCAAGACACAACCTCCACACGCAGTAAACTTGTGAGTTTTCCTCACACGTTCTTCCACAATCCCGCTGACAACTGATTTACACCAGCGAATGTATTATATAAGATAGCAACACGCTTCTGTGTAACATGTGTGACTGCAGAACACGCTATATAATACTAGCACTCAGTAGCCAGCAGGGCAGAAAGCAAAAGCATCACACGGAGGTGACAGACCGATGGGCGGCTGAGCGGAGAGAGGCAGGAGGTGAGGAGATGAAAGGTGATGGATACTGTGGTGAAGAGACTCTTCACAGCGTTCTGCTTTCAGCATGCCAGCTCTGATCAAAGCCAGTGCACTATTCAGCGAACGCACGGCAACAAGATCGAGATCAGGAGAGACCGTGTTTACATGCACATCATTTCAATGTCCAAGATTAAAAAGATGTTTAAAAATGCTTTTACGCAGTCAGACATGAGGGTTTCAAATCCTTCAAGTATGGCTGTGTTTTTGCAGACCTGGCACACAACACAGCTTTTGGATTTTTCCACCTCTTCCTTCAGGGTTTGCATAAGCATTAGCTCTGGCTCTAGTTTAATTTAGGAGGGTGTTATGGTCACAGAGCTGCCTTTGGCTGTTCATTCGCTCTATTACCACATCCATCCACATCCTGGGTTTTTACGTCCAGGGTCTGCAGTGTGTCCTATGCCTTCACACCAGCAGTGATGTGACTCAGACACAAAGGCACAGATTGGACTGAAGTCGGTGATTAAACTTTCTTCCAACTGATATTCTGCCCTGGAGTATCAGAACTCCGTGTATCTGAGAAGATCCATCATTAATACGTGTTAAATTATGCAAATGTGCTCTCTAATAGAATCTAGCAGATTCTAGAACATTCTTCAGGAAATGTGTCCAACTGCGCCTGTAATTTCCTGCCAGGTTTGCAGCTCAATAATTCTGACTGATGGAGGTCTTATTTTTAGAGATCGGGGCATGATCATTGGTCTGAGGCAACGCAGGGTCATATTCTCTATCAAGTTCTCGGTAAAATCTTTCTTTTGAAAGTCAATGCAGCACCCACAGCTTTCCATTGTTGGTGGCATTTTTAGGTTTTTTTACTGGTTTCAGAAATGTGAACAGCTATAAAACTCTATTAAACAGAGACAGTTCACTTTGCAATTGGTCCGGCAGCACTTCTGGTTTCATTTTATTTTTTGAAACCTTACATATCGCTGCTGTCCTTTTGAAACCCTGTATCTCCATTTTTATTTTTTGCCATAAATCATTATTATTAATGTCACCCTTTGTTTGTCGCTGGGGTTTGCAAATATCTAACCAATAAAAAGTTTTAAAAAGTGTTTGTCAACTTTGATAACACAGTATTTAATAGTATTAAAAATACGATTTCCATTTCCTGAAAAATGGCGATTTTGGACATCCGAGGTTTCGGAAGGACATCAATGATATATAATTAAATTATAAAGATGTTAATTTAACAATTTTACCAAATATAAATGTTTTGTTGGTTGTATTCTGTTCAAACATTTGTGTAGTGATAAAAACTGAAACAGGAAGTTTTTCTAGTTCAAAGTGGTCTATAGTCTATAGTAGTGAATACTTATTTTACATTTTTCAACAAGCAATTATTCAGGCCCGTGAATAAATAAATAAACAATAATATGCTTTTGGTAGATGATTTTATCCAAGGCATGAATTTAAACCAGATAAATAAATGAAAAATGTTTTCTCTTATAATAAAATAGCACACATGGTTGTATGCATAAAAGTCCACTTTCGAATTTAGCTTGATATTTCAGGTACTTCCAAGCATGATTCTTTTTTAATTTTTTTATTCTGTGCATTTCATTTTGATGCGTATTTTCCATTACAGAATGTCATGTCAGATTTCCCCCTAACAAGGACATTTTGCCTCACTGGCATCCATGTTTCCAGCCTAGGCGACAAAATTGCATTTGAAAGATGGTTGTGACCTCTCTGACCTTTGAGCACTTATTTAGACCCTTATTTTGTCTGCACTGCAGGGAAATGTTGCTGTATGCCACGAGCCCTGTTTATACAAGAGCTGTCACTCAATGGGCAAATGGGGTGTCAGAACTGAGCTGTCGCATGTCTGCACTATTACCTGCAATATTCTATATGTCACAAGTGTGCTAAAGGTTACACAGACACGAGCGTGATCAATACATTCAAATGTATTTAAACGTAGTACTTTATTTCTCTCGGCTTTTTAAATCAATGGTAGAGATGCAGGCATGCAGGATTGTGATGCCTTACAGGTTTTATTGTGCAACAAGTGCACAACAGAATTGACTCGAAAAGCCAATATTGTCACAGTCCTACCTTCTTGTTTATGAATTTCTAGTCGTGTGGCAGGATCGGGACAGAGCCCTTAGGTTCTATGTGAGAAAGCCATGAGTTGTTTGTTTTGACAGCTCATGTGTTTTCTCGTGTCTTGTCATTGGCCCCGCCCCTCTCGTTTCATGTATTGCTTCCCTGCCGTGTAAGAACTAAGAACTTTATCAAGTCTATAAAAGAGCATTCTTTGTGCAATAAAATTTAAATAATTGACAATAAATAATTATTATGAAATTACTTGCATCAATTATATTTATTTATAAAAACTTATAAATCAGAATGCTAAACAATAACTGTAGTTTACTAAGCCGTGTTTACAATGATTAAAGCTAAAACTAGTCTACTAAAAGTCTAAATGTCTATTGAGTAGTCTTAGTTCTAAAACAGACATGCTCTCCAGAAAGAGATAAACTAACGATTTGAAGCTGAAAAAAAACTCATCTATCTGGTCTCAAACATCTCTGTACAGAGATCTCTTGAAATTGTTATTGATTGTTTCGTGTGAGGCGACAAGAACATTGGACGTTAACCCAATATACGGTGTGCAGTCATATCTGTCTGAGAAATAAATGTTTTTGTTAATACCACTCCACATGTAAAACTCAGTCCGTGCCTCACAGATTGGAACGCGTCGTAGGCAGGATGGTTTTATCCCGTGGGGTGGAATGGAGTGTGATGAGAGCTTTAGGGAGGAAACCAGTGAAGATCTTACAACTCATTCCGTTTCAATTACATCCAAAAATAGTGGCTAGCAATCAGTCTCGGTACCCTCAAAGATCACTTGAAGAAAACTTCAAAGAACAACATGAGAATTAAATACACATCAAGATCCAGACTGAAGGAGGAGGAAGTCTGTAAGTACAAAAAACAGCTGAACTCTGTCTGTTCTTTGGTAGTGACATCTCAGAATTCTGCTTTTATTGCTCTCAGTGTGGAGGAGATGAGAGATTAACTGAGGAAGAGATTGGGTGGTCTATAATATCAGCAGAAATGTGTCCCCAAATTCTCTCCTGTCACATTAGTTCTGTTTGTCATCGTTCTGCGGGCTTATGGGAGATAGGCTGACTCCTCAGAGCAAAGCAAAGAACAATACATGTGATGGACTCAACAGAGAGTGTAGTACTCATCATTTCCGGTAATGGGGTGTGTACGTTTTTGCCAAGAGATATAGAAACACTCTAAAGGAGTGTTACACACAGTAGAAATAAAAGAAGATATGAGACAAATATCAGATTTTAATCTTAGTGTTGCTTTGCACAGATTTATAGAGATGTACCGATACTACATTTTTCCACCAATACCGATAGCCAGATTCAGAGTGATATCTGTTGATGCCGATACCGATTCTGAAGATTAAATAATACTTATTAATATAATATAATGACATTGAACATAAAACTGGTGATGTTTCTTAACATTTTCTATATACAGACCACAAATTCGTTGCATTTTCCTGTCCTCTTTTGATTGACAGGATATTTCGGCACTGATTATCGGCTGTTTTTATAATCCAACGATACCGATTATTAGCCGATATATCGGTCCGTCTAATTTATATTAAAGAACATATGAATGACTTGGCACAGTTTTCTATCTTCTGTTATTACATTTCCTATAACACAGGAAGTTGGGAAAGATTTCATAAGTGATTTTTTGTCACATTTTTATTTTTAAATACCATCGCTAAAATGGTCTTTAGGTAACTATGAATCATAATTTGCTGTTTGCTATTGCTACTGCTACCTTTATTGGACGTAAATTTAGACACAGCCATCAATATTCATTAATATTTTTGAATTACGATGACTAATATCTTATAAGTTTGACTTACGTGTCTATTAAAGTATTTTCAGTATTCACAGCACTGTTGCAATTTTCTTAAACATGGCCAATAAACACATCCTTCATCCTTCCTAAAAGCCATCTCACAAACTTTTTGTTTGCAAACTAAAATAAAGCCTCTGTCATACTGTGATGTGATCCATTTAAATGTAATTTGTTTTTAGATTGGCACCGCATGTTCATATTTTCTTGGCTGTGGCTGCGCGGAGCGACAATAAACAAAAGAGCGAGTTGATCTTTACCCAAAAAAAATTGACACTGAGGTGCTAAGTACGGAGTATTTCCATCACAGGCGGGAATGTTCTTCATGTCCCATACAGAGTGAACTAATCTCTTTGAGTAGAGGAATGTGTTATTTTCCCTGTCAGGTGGGATCTATTCTGAGGAGCAGGGATGACTTTGTGTTACGTTGAAGAGCACAGCAGACCCTATAAGCTCTCGTCTACGAGGGTTCAAAAGAGGAACAACAAATTATCTCCACACTGTGATTTTCTGAACATGCCAATTAAAGCATTGCTGGGTTTAGTTGAGCCAGTGCTTAGCGCAGCACGACCGAACTTAAAATACTAAATTAATGAACATGAAAGCCCATGATTTGTCTTTGATGGTCTGACACTTCAAAGAAGTGGAACAAAGATGCTAATGGCCTAAGTAGAAAGCAGAAAGAGAGACCAGATTGTGTTCTGTATACTGTATCATAATTCTGCTATAGAGAGAGAATTATGATGCCTGAATACAATATATAATTTTTTTTCTACAAATTCAAGTTCTGTATATGCATATACATGTAAGTGTTGCCTACAGAAAAGTATAATAAATATTTCACCCTGTTTTTAGATTTTTAAGGCTCTTTTTAGCTAAATATAAACAGTGCAACAACTATGAAACAACATAATATACATTGTATCACGCTTATGAGATACAATTGTGATCTCATCCCTTTATAAAGAATAATTCTCTCTATTTTTTAATGAAATAAAAATCGATCCATCCAGACCATGACTGATCTCAAATCCCTTTATAAACCAAGAAATTAAAATGATGACATTTTATAGTCTATGTATTATTAAGAGCTCTAAAATAATGGCTTTTTCCAGCGTTATTGACATCATGCTTCTGGAAACCACAAAAAGGTATCAGATGTTATAGTTTAGTGTGAGTAAACCTGGGATATTAGTTTCCAACGACCGGATCAATGGTTTTACACTGTGCTGGAGCAATGCTGTAAATCACAAATGTTGTGTCTGGAACATGGAAACATAATCTGTTAAACTGTAGATACATGTAAGGCACCAGAAAGCTAGACTGATCGATACAGTTGTTCACTGCACTGTCACAGAATGACAGGATGCCAATGTTTTGTAAACACATAAACACGACAGTTTATTTCTTAGATCAGATGGCTTCGTGTTGTTTCCAAGCGGACCGTTAAAGAACGCGACACGCACATCTCCCGGAAATTCTGTGAAATTCAACCAATCAGATGACGACTTAGAACGTGTTGAAGTGCTTCCAGAAAAGTGTGCCTTATGCATCAGGCGTTTAGCCAACGAGTTGGGTTGTGATGTGTCAGTCGTTCCTCATCGGATTGGCTGCTTTTCTTTGTTTAGAGCTCTATGAGTCCTTTTCCAACTGGGCCGGCGGAAGATGGATTTAGTTATTATCGCCTTTATGCCGGAGAAGTGAGAAGCATGGAAATCAATAAGCTATTTGGAAAAGGAAATGCCTCTGATGTATAATAAAAAAAGACATTGGCAAATTCATGGCCCCTTTAAAACAGCATACTCGCTGCCCCCTTCTGTTAAGCAGCACATCACAAAGCTTTTTCCTGTTAGTTTTCAAATTCAAGACTTCAGGGTTCACGTTGAATATTAAATGTCCCATAATAAATCAAATGGAACAGACAGTGTCCAAGACCTCAGGGCTCTGAAAAATATGGTCTTTGAAAAAAACAAACTCAATATCCATGACAGAGGTGTAAAGGGCCTCAGATGTAATTGGTGGACAGATTCAATTACCTGTAATTAAATGCTTTTGGTTGTTACTGCCACTAACCCACTTATAGCCACTAGTGGTGGTTGAAGCCTTCAAAAATTTAAATGAATGACTGTTTACATTCAGCAGACCAGCGACAAAGCACTGTAACCTTACAATGATGTCTTCAAGCGATAAATAGCACTGTACTGCCACAAATTGTAAGTGCAAAGTTAAGCCGAGAACAAAACGATCAAACATACACACTTAAATCTCGCACAAACATCTTTCAAAGATATTGCTGATCCTGATAAAAGGGAAGCATTCTTCTTGTGGGCTTTTGTGTAGCTAAATGTTAACAGAGGACAAAATACAGTTTATACAAAACTGATTGGATGACCCTCTACTTGTACAAAACAGCAATTTATCACATGTTCACAAACAAAATCCAATTCTAAAATAAGTTTCATTAACACAAGGTAATGATTTTTTTCGCGAAAGTTGCTCCAAGGATGCTTGGGTGTTGTGGGTGGTGACATGGCTTTGCTCCACTATAGCATTTTGCGGTTGCTATGCTCTTTTTATGGTTGCTAGGCGGTTAGTTACTGACTTTTCCCCCAAAGAGACATTTATAATATTCTAGTTCCTAAATGACCCAGGGCCCTTATTCAATTTAAGTTATAATATTTGTTCACTTTAGTCATCTCACAAGCAAAAGTCATAGATTTGCTTAAATGTAACAGAAATGCTTTGTGCAAAGCACATCATTTAAGATATTCAAGACATTCATGTACAAACATATTAATAATTCTGAATGCATAACCCTAAATAGTAAAAAGTTAAATTACTGAATAATTCTATACAGGCAATATACAATGTTTATGCTAAGTATGCAAAGTCTTTCAAACCTTGAAGATTTACTGTATCCTCTTCATTGTAACTCTGGAAATAACCAATAGGCTCTCAATAATGTAAGGCTTTTCACATCCTATTAGTGGTGGGACTTTTATCAACCGTGGACACGTTCATAACTCCTCGTATATTAATTTACACATAGTGTGTGTGCAGTAGCGCTGGTGTTATAAAGCTCTCTGACCCATGGTGAAAGATGGCCTTTTGTGGCACTTAATCTATTTGACACCGCAACACACATCAACTACTTCATTATGGACAGGTGTTGAGGTGTTGTTGCTGTTGACAAAATGTCACAGGCTTGTTATTTTCAGCCCATGCATCAGGCATTGAAATGCTAAGCTGTAAGAAAAAATTATACGCACTCAAACAGGCCTGTTTTGTGTCAGGCCCTTTATATTCTACAAATTAGGAATAGAAAACAAAGTGCCATTTCAAAGTGGCCATTTAGATTTGCAGTACTGAGCTTTTTTTCAGGGCAGTCAAACGCCCATGTGCCCACATAACAGACCAGCCTGCCAGACTGATGCAGCAATGAACGCTTCAACCTTGAAACCTGCTCTGGTAGGGCGCACTGCGTTAAAAGCGTCCTTTTGGCGACCCCTATGGGAAAAACAGGAAGTGCATCTAATTACATGCGCGTCAATCAGATGTGATGCCTGATTTCAGGAAAATGTGAAGAGGATGATAATAGTACAGAGACTGCAATACAAAACTTGCAATCACAGCGGGATTTCTCAAGTGTTTATGATCATTAGAGCCCGTGTTGAGATAGAGGACACTTACTCCAGACTAATTTAAACTATGCTTGGAGGAAATATTAAACGGCACGTTGGATGGATAAGAATACGATAGACGAGCAAAACAACCCATTGAACGTATTGCACCATATAAAATATATATTATATAAAATATGGACTTTGATTACATTTACATTTAGTCATTTAGCAGACGCTTTTATCCAAAGCGACTTACAGAGAGTTCAAGGAGCAATAAAGCTATTATGATGTGTGATATAGTGGCGATAACACTGGATAAATGTCGAATACCCACTGAAAAAAGAAATGTTTCTATTTTGTTTAGTTATTTTATTTTATTGGCTACTTTCTTTTTATAATATAAATATATAATATATAACGTTTATTCATTGCAAACATGGAAAAATATATCCAAAGAATCAAAAAAGTAAAATAGTTTAATATTTACAGTAGTAATGTTTACATTTATTTTAGTAATGTTTAACAATAAATCAATCAGCTGTATACCGTTCGTGTACAGGTTAACTGCTATCAACACACATGTTTCAACAATATCATAGAACCAATCATTTAAAGTTACATTTTCTTTAATAAAATGTGACGCAATTTTTCATTTAATAAAATGTGACGCATAGTAATGTCCGCTCGGTGTCGCTCTTGTGTTTGTAAATCAGCAGAATTGAGTGCAGTAGAAGAAGACTCGTGTGTTGTTCCTGTTGCGGTGTGTCGTCAGCTTCTCTTTGCGCTGCAGTTTTAACACATTTCAATAATGTCTATCGAAATAGAGTCAGCGGAGTAAGTACATTAAATTGTGTTTTCAAACAGCCAAGTGCATGTAGTTTAAGCAATCGCATTGTTTTTGCAGACAGTATGGTTGTGGTGTTAAGACTCGCGGGTAGTTTATCCGGCTAACCGTGTTAGCATTGCAGGAAAATTTTCGCTTTTGATGACATTTGATTGGTTTTTGGTCGACATTTTATCTTGTCCATACAACATCTGCATCGTTTGTGGTTTAAATTGATTTGCTGTTGAAATTCTGCCCTCCCTTATTTGTAAACATCGCAACTTATGTAAACTAAATAAAAGTCCATTTTCTGTGATCACGTATTTACGCATGTAATAGCACTTTTTTTCTGGTGTCTAGACGTAGATTTGTCCACATAGTTTTACAAAGTAAACTTACTAAAATGTCTGTGTTCATTTATCTCTTTTTCCAGCGTGATCCGTCTGATCATGCAGTACCTGAAGGAAAATAACTTGCAAAAGACTTTGGTGACACTACAGGAGGAGACCACAGTGTCCTTGAACACTGTGGACAGTATTGAGAGTTTTGTAGCTGATATCAATAGTGGTCATTGGGATACTGTCCTTCAGGCTATACAGTCTCTCAAACTCCCTGACAAGACCCTGATCGACCTTTATGAACAGGTAAGATCATGTGTCTTAATCGGCAATGATTTAGTTCATTTTAATTCTTGACTGACCTGTGAAAAGTTGGATGCATTGCATGATATATGTTGTGGTATCATTGCAGGTTGTTCTCGAGCTGATTGAACTCCGAGAGTTGGGAGCTGCCAGATCCTTGTTGAGGCAGACGGACCCCATGATCATGCTGAAACAAACCCAGCCTGAGCGATACATCCACCTGGAGAATCTTCTGGCTCGCTCGTATTTTGACCCGAGAGAGGTGAGGGTTGATTAAATAGCAATACATGAATGAGAAATAGTCATTTATTTTCTGTATGCACACAAATGAACCCGTAGAAATGCAAAAGATTATATGCATGAACCGTATGTCCTTTGAAATAATAGGCTTATCCTGATGGCAGCAGTAAAGAGAAGCGTAGAGCTGCCATTGCTCAGGCTCTGGCAGGTGAGGTCAGTGTGGTACCACCCTCACGTCTGATGGCTCTGCTCGGACAGGTCAGCCAAATATCCCTTGCCACACGTTATGAGCCATCTCGAGTGCTTCAGTAACTTGGTTTGTCTGACGGTTTGATTGTAATTGTGTGTTTCTCTCTGAAGTCTCTGAAGTGGCAGCAGCACCAGGGTCTCCTGCCTCCCGGTATGACCATTGATTTGTTCCGAGGTAAAGCAGCCGTGAAAGATGTCGAGGACGAGCGTTTCCCCACACAGCTGTGCAGACACATCAAGGTAAAACACCAGCGAGAACAAGAACCTCCTCCACATCAACATGACACGTGGTGACGTGTTTTACCTCGCTGTGCTTTTGCATTTGTTTGCAGTTTGGTCAGAAGTCTCACGTGGAGTGCTCACGCTTTTCTCCTGACGGTCAGTATCTGGTCACTGGATCTGTGGATGGATTCATTGAGGTGTGGAATTTCACCACTGGAAAAATCCGAAAGGTTTGTACATCTACATCATAGTGAAATCCACTCATGCTTAGTCATCTGCTTTAATAATCACAGTTTTAGGTGTTTGTTTATGATGTTATCACGTGTGTGTGTCGGGCAGGATCTGAAGTACCAGGCACAAGATAACTTCATGATGATGGATGACGCTGTGCTCTGCATGTCCTTCAGTCGAGACACTGAGATGTTGGCCACAGGAGCTCAGGACGGAAAAATGAAGGTCTCAAACTCAACACAGAAACTAAACTTATAGTTAAACGGGACTGTGTTCTAATGGCTTGACATTTGTTCAGGTGTGGAAGATCCAAAGTGGCCAGTGTCTGCGGCGCTATGAGCGTGCTCACAGTAAAGGTGTCACCTGTCTCAGCTTCAGTAAAGACAGCACACAGATACTCTCTGCCTCCTTTGACCAGACCATCAGGTGAGTGTCTGACCGCTGCTCGTGTCTGTCACAAACACCCACAGTAAATAACTGGATTTATCCAATTCTCGACAGGATTCATGGGCTGAAATCAGGCAAGTGTTTGAAAGAGTTCAGAGGTCATTCTTCATTTGTGAATGAAGCCACGTTAACTCCTGACGGACATCATGTGATCAGCGCCTCCTCTGACGGAACTGTGAAGGTGCAGTTCACTGCGTATTACTATTAGCTTTTAATGTTTTAATACTTTTTTGTCTATTATGATTGTATAGCAGTAGACAGGAAGTGCTGCGATAGCAAAATCTTGCAAGCTGGAACCGAACTGAAGTCTGATTTGTGTCCTTTATTTTCTTTTTCAGATCTGGAACGTAAAGACCACAGAATGCACCAGCACGTTCAAGTCTCTGGGTACTTCTGCTGGAACAGACATCACGGTCAACAACGTCATCCTGCTCCCTAAAAACCCTGAACATTTCGTAGTTTGTAACCGCTCTAACACTATGGTCATCATGAACATGCAGGGCCAGGTGAGGATGTCCAACAACATCGAAATGTTTTGTGTCCTCTTCTATGTTGTCATACTCTAAGTTTTCGTTTGGTTCTGCTGCTGCAGATTGTGAGAAGTTTCAGCTCTGGTAAAAGAGAAGGAGGTGATTTCGTGTGCTGTACTCTGTCCCCGCGTGGCGAGTGGATCTACTGTGTAGGAGAGGACTTTGTGTTATATTGTTTCAGCACAGCCACAGGAAAACTAGAGAGAACCTTGACCGTAAGCTTTCATTTTTCTTTTCCATTACAATGTAAAACATTACGGGTGTGTCCTGAAATTGGTCATAATTCACATGAAACGTTCACAAAAAGTTGTTGTTGATGTTTATTATTTCGGATCTGTGTCCTCTCACAGGTTCATGAGAAGGATGTCATCGGTATTGCACACCACCCACATCAGAATTTAATTGCCACATACAGTGAGGATGGACTGCTTAAACTCTGGAAGCCATAATGTCACAGTCATGTGGCTACTGCATGATTCGTTGGAGATGATAGAGAAGTGGGATTAGGATTTCTTGCCTTTTTTAGTCCCTTTTTGTACATACCCGTTTTTTTTAGTGCAGTATTTTTTTTACAAATTGTCAAATTTTTAAGAAAATTTGGTTTGTGAAGCATCTGTAACTTATGGTAACAAACTTTTGTTTTTCAGTCTGGTATCATTTTTTTTCTCATTCCTTTGAATTTAATGTCTCACCTTTGCAATTAAAAGTTGACTAGTTGACTATACTTTGTCTTTGTTGTGTATTGTGTGTGTTTAACGGGATAGTTCACCCAGGAATAAAATTGTCATTCCCCCCTTAAATCGTTGTTTTTAACTTTTTCTTTTTGAACACAAGAAAAACTTTTTGTTTCCATGCGGTGGCAGTCAATAGGGGTCAACCAACATTTTTCATATGATCTTTTGTGGTCTGCAGAAGAAAGGCATACAGGTTTGAAATTATATGAAGGCTGAATAAATGAAATCATTTTCATCTGGTGAACTATCCTTTTAAGGAGACCAGTGGATGAGGGAATCAAATTTGTATTGTTTCATTAAAAATAAAGAATTAAAAAATTAAAGAATACAAGTGAGCAAGCTGACCTGCAGGGAATGGTGCTGTGGCCAATTCTGTTTTTATCAAAAACAGATTTATAGTGCAAATGTAACGGTACAAATTACTATTAGGCATGTACTAGTCAGGGGGTTGTCTGAATGGCTAGTTTTTTTATCGGTTGAAGAAGCTTTATGAAGCTGGTTTAGGGTCATTCCCACCCGACTCTATCTAAACGTATGGAAGTTAAGTACAGCCCTTCGATAGAAATAAATTAAGTTTGGTACAAAACTTGAAGGCACAAGGAATTGAACTAAAGCAAAAACATAGCCGTGACGAAAATGAACAGAAATTGGTTTGCCGTTTTATCACCGTCAACTTTCTACGGAGAAACGCATTACAATCTTATAATTACATTTACAGTTAGTATACATCCATGTACAATTTTCTACAGCAATTACTAGCACTAAATGAATAAAACAGACCAATTACAAACTTTTTCAGACAATTTGTCAGTATACAGCATATTACAGTAAGAAAACTGCAGGAATACAATGTTTTCATAGATCTCTGGTTCTCTTATTAGTATCTATATATGGACGTAAAGCTGAAAAGCAAATAATTGTGAAAAAGCGCTATAGAAATATTTAATTAATATTTGTATAAGCAGAAGTTATTTTCCTTAACACAATGTGTTTAGAGATGACAAATATTAACGCAATACTCCGCTTAATTTTCACTTAATATAAGAATTTTTTTATGTGTAAGCCAACAAGCCATATATTGATGTTGCATATATTGAAGTAAATCAGAAAGTAAAAACGTAACACTAAAATACATCTTTCACTATATTTAATTCGTCCACAATGTACCATAAAACAATGCAGGATTTCATAAAATACAAATAAAGCAAAATGTTATATATGCAGACTATTTCAGAATGGTTAGTTTCCATTTGACAGTGTTTCTCATCTTGGGTGCCATCAGGACTTCAGGATCTGAGGACGGAAGAGAGATTTTAAGATCACATGAATGAAGCTTCTTTACTGATAGCCGAGTTTATGGATCGCTCACCTTGTGGAGACGCGGTCGGTCTCTGCTGCTGAAACGATGCCATAATGCTATTGGCTGTTGAGTCAGGACCTGTGAGCTGTATGGAGAATAAAAAAGAAAATATAATATTATGATATAAACACATGTGTATGTGTGCATGGTTATGTGACTCACTGGATTTTGGCCCCGTTGCGCGTTCTCACTCCAAATATCTGGGATGCTGGTCTCCATGAGCTGAAGAAGCTCACTGTATACTCTCTGCAGGCTGCTGGCCTGAGCATCAAACAGGAAGAGCACGAGAACCTTCAGCAGGTTGTGAACCTCCTCTGCAGGGTCAGACCAGAGTCACAATTAGTGTATAAAAATGATGTGTAATTCCACATTATACTGTATGGTTGACCTCAGCTGACCTTTCATTTTGTCAACAACAGTGATGATCTGAATAACTGCACGCAGAAGGGCGATGTCCTCAAACGGGCTTCCCTCCTTCAGACTGTATTTTTTCCCTTCTGCTTTCCTCCGGTTCTTGGACGACCTCCTGTAGAGGACATTCATTCAGATTCACCTTCATGTTCACGGCCATCTGAGGCAGTGTGGCGATATTTAAAGGAATATTTCGCCTTCAAAATGAAAATGCGGTCATAATTTACTCACCCTGTTGTCATTTTTAACCCGTGTGGTTTTCTTTATTCTGCAAACCACAAAAGAAGATATTTTGAAAAATGTCCGTAACCAAAAAACGTTTTCGGTTATCCATGTTTTTCAAAATATCTTCTTAAGTGTTCTGCAAAAGAAAGAAAGTCATAAAGGTTTGAAATGACAAGAATGCGTGTAAATAATCTTATTCTGAAGGCGACCTATCCCTTTAAGTCAACTGGGGCGTTTTTGAGTGCACGTCTGCTGTGATGTCACTCACGATGAAATGCGCGAGTTGCTGTGGGAGTGCTTTGAACCAAGATGGCTGCCAGTCAGGACGCTACTGGCCTCGGAGTAGAGTTCAGAATCTGCGCAGTCAGGACCCTCTTCATCTGTAACAAGACAGAAACATATTTCTAACACAGTTCTCTTACTATTCTCTTATGTCTCCGTTCATGTAGGAATCACATCTGACACAATATTCAATATGATCCATTACATTTTTCTCCAGTAACTCATTAACGCAAAGCAAATCAATGGATATAAATCAAACTTCTTATTTACCAAATAACTCCAGACTGGCCTTTGCTTTGAGCTCTCGTACCACAGCGAGACGATTTTTGTGACGGATAAACAAAGCCTTCTGGGACTCGATGAAGGACATCTGACTGATGTGAGCTATAGAGCATAGAGTTAAGATACTGCAAAAAATGAAACAAGCAAATGATTAAAAAAATATTCAACGATTTACCATCTAAAATAGCGGATTTCAGATTAGTCTCAATGAAGTCCTCTCTGTCGTACAAATAAATCTGAAATGAAAAAAGTTGCAGTTTATCACAAAGCTGAAAAACAAGAGGATGCCATGATGTCAGCAGAAAAAGAAAAACGTTTCAGAGGCGGAGCTAATCCTTTGAAATATAAAGCACTGATAAATCTCAAACAGTGTTTTATAAACATGAGTCAGTTTTGTTTTAATGTAGTCTTGAACTGTTGTTTATTATACAGCATTACATCGTGCAAATGTCTCACCAGTCTCAGCGCCTCTTCCCATGCGGCTCCCTCTATGAGAGCAGAGATCGCCTCCTCACAATCCTGTCAACACAGCCAATACAACCATTAGAACAGAGAAAAAGAGAGCCAAAAGATCTTCGCTTAGAAGCCTAAGACACATACGAAAAATCCAAGGACAGGTCAGTGCACCCAGCGGGCAATAAGCGGAGATAATACACAATGACCATTACGAAATATATGCTGTACTGTATATAAAAAAACGTTCCTCTACCTTAGCATACAGTTCCAAACACAGAGCGGCTTCTGTGTGCCTTCTGGCCTCCAGAAGTTTCTCTAAAACATTAAACGAACACTACACGTTACAGACACACATAACATCTGTGTGTTTGTTTAAAGGTGCAAGCCATAACTTTGTGTTTTAAAGGGGTTATATGACACGGCTAAAACGAATATTATGGTTTGTTTTAGATGTAATGTAACGTGTATACACGATTGAAGGTTCAAAAACGCTGTATTTTCCACACACCGTGCATGTTTGTATCTCTTCTTTGCCCCGCCTCTCAGATTTTTTACAAAGCTCATGGCTCTGAAAAGCGATTGGCCAGTTAACCAGTGCATAGTGATTGGTCGAATACTGCAAGCGTGTGACGGAAATGTAACGCCTCTTACCATATTTGGAACATCAGGTTCCTCTTCAATTGTACTGACAGGTACGCCCACCTTACTTGAGTGTACATTTGGGCGGTCTTAGTCAAATCATACCACGAACTGACGTAGATTTGTGGGGGTGTGGTTACACGAGGCGTTTCAGGCAGGTCTGGGTGAGCATTCGCTTTTAGATAGAATGCATCTTTTGTTCCGACACTTTCATTTTTGAAATTTTACGAGTCTAATACATGCACGGGCAACAAGAAAAACATGTATTTGCGCCATATGACCCCTTCAAAAAAACGTTATGAAGTATTACATAAAACATCGCTGCACAAAACTGTCTAAGTTTACAATAATGACTTGTAAGTTGAGCTGGTGGTGCAATTTTATGCTTCAAACAGTGATGGCGATAGAAAGGCAAATGTTTGCAGCTTTCGTTACAATAGGACTCCTATACATAAGCATTCTGAATAATATTTAACCTTTTACTTATCCAAATATTTGCACTAGATTTCTCAAGAATGATTCACACACAAACACTTCACCTCCTAGGTCTCTTGCGAGCTGCGTCAGCTGTTCGGGTGCCAGGGGGATGTGTGTTGCCACGGCGAGGGCGTGTCTCCAGCTCATACAGCTGACGAAAGCCTGGAGAGCACGGACGGTCTCACCACATCGCCATAGCAACAGCCCCGCCTGCTCTGCCTGATGCTGCTCGACCAGATGCTCCGCATAGGCCACGCTCAGAGACTGATGACATCACAGGAGTCAGGGGTCAATTAGCGGCAACATTTGGGTTTTGCTAGTATTATTGTATTACATATTCACACAATTTAACTTCTCTTCTTTAAACTGTTATTTAGGTAATACCGAATTTTGCAACAGAGGAAAAGATGGAAAAGTTGGGGGGATTTTCTTTCTCTTTGGAAACACAAGAGTTTGATCTTAAACATAAAACGTTTGGTACAAGACACGTTGTAAATGTTACAACACGGCACCAAAGAAAAAGAACTGACCTTGTATTGCTGACTGTCTGAGGGGAGGAGCTCGAGAGCATCGCTGTACAGTCTCTGATCCTTGACTAGGTTTAACAACTCTGTGAAATGTTCTTCGCCTTGAAACCCCCAGCCAGAACAAGAGAATTTAACAAATGGTAGAAACCGAAGGAATGATGTGAGAAAAAAGACATCTGCTGATGGACAGAAACCCACCACACTTGCTGATATGATGTAAAGCTTTTCTGTATCTCTTCAGGTGTTTGTCGATGGTGTAGCGCTGATAGTTTGGCTCCAGAGTTTTCAGCATGTTCAGGAAGGGCAGATACTCTTTGGGGTCCTACACGTGGCATACATTTGAAGATGTTATTAACCTCAACATACTATGAACGATAAGTTTCAAATTTGCAGACTGACCTTCTGAGATTTCTCCGCCACCATGAGCACGAGGTCGAAATCGTAGGTGCCGAGGGAGTGCTCGTAAAGTTCATTAACATTTACAAGGAACAAGAGATACTTCAGGGCTTCCTCTGCGCTCACGGCATCGGCGACGCTGGGTGGGTTCACTAACCACATCACACAGATGTCACAACGCGGTCAATCACACTTTAACACGTTTAATTCAAATGTATTTATATAGCGCTTATACCATGGTCTGTTTGAATACTAGATTCTGATTGGCTGGAAGGAGTGCATTAAAAGCCTTTAACGCACGGGTAGCTCCAGTCAGTTTGATTACATTTAAAATGAACTGACAAAATTCGCCTGTTTGATCTAAAACGACACTGTAAACATCAATAAAAGCTTTAACTTGGCAAATAACCATGGTATAAGCGGGATAACCCACGTGTGGTTCTTCGCCTCCACGATTATAATGCACGGCTAGCCGTGGATAATCCCTTACATATATTTCTTACAATGTTGCATTGCTTCAAAGCATCTTTAGAAGAAAATAAAGAAATGGGTGAGCTCACCTAGTAATTCATGAACCTTCTGGAGACAGATTTCCAGTTCTGGCGTAGTTTTTCTCACGTGAGACGTCAGAATACATAAACAATATCTGCGTCAAGATTTGTCATGGAAGTAAATAAGGTGACTTGGAAAAAAAACAAACTTCCTGCAAATTAGTTCTCATAAAACAAATACAAATATATCTGCCAACGCTTACTTGTGCATGTTAAGAGTTTCCATTGTGGAGCGTAAAGCATCGCAGACGATGTCGACCTTCCCTGCTTTACCTGGAGCTGAACTGGAGGTGGTGCTCGCAGGACATGGGTACATTGTTTTGGTGGTGTCTTCCTCTCTGGGAACGACAACATATTTAAACAAAGTGATGACAAAGAGACGTTCAAAGTCTCAATTTGAAAAAGCCTTACTTGAGTTCAGTGAGAAACAGGTTGATGTGATTGATGGAGTCGATTTGTTTTAGGAACATCTCCACGTTTTGGAGAAACACCTGAGGGTGAAGAAAGAGCGAGTGGGTGGAAGTGCTGCTATTCATTTAGGAGATGACAGCAACTGCTAATCACTGAAAGGAATTCTAGCCCTTAAAGAGGAAATGACATCAGAGTGAGGTCACTCACAGCAGGGTTGTGGTCATAGATGAGGTTGAGGTTGATCCTCAGCTTCCTCATGCACTCGAAAGCATCTTTAAATCTGAGGCTGACACAAGAAACATTTCCTGAAACAATACATTTCAATATATCATGTGTAATATAAAAAATATAGAAATGTCATGTTTTTATGACATGTTATCATTTTTGTTCACTGGTTGTTAAACTCTTTCATTTGTGTGAAAGGAAAATACCCATCAAGCCACTTCCTGAGCTGAGCGAGCACTAGAGCCCGATGATGGACTGTTTCTAGGTTCCCTCGTGGCATCTTAAAAGCAACCAAAAATGTGTTTTACCAAATGTACGTGTCTGAAATCAATCAATGACATCCAACAAAACACAATCACGAGGGTAAGTAACGTAACCCTCTGTTCACCTGCAGGATCAGTCTGGTGTCCTGAGGAACCACAGCAACGATTCGAGAGCCTCGTTCCACTTTCCGTACCGTCTCATCGTTCTGACCGCCGTCTGAGCTCAGAGCTGACTGCAAACCTGAGCAAACACCAATAACGTGCTACATGCATGTCTGTGTTTACGAAACTATCAGTAAATATTATAACTTTTTGTCTTTCAAAGATGATGATTTAGAACTGGGAAATGAGTTCACACGTACCTTTAATAGAGAGCGTACTGAGGTTTAGACAGTGGCACATGTGAGAGTGTGTGGTGAGCAAAAGAAACTCATCGTAAACTAAAAAAGAGGAGATGTTGGAGGCCACCTTAAAAAGAGCAGAAGAAACGGATTGAAGAATATTATTTTGAGCTCTCTGCTAAGGTATGACAAAGTATCGCCGAATACATATACATAAGACCATACAAAAAAGATGTATGTAAACAAATGGATCATGTTTCTTAGGTCCTGACACAAACCTGCGAGTCACCGATGTAGAGCTGAGATCTTTCTGTGAGGCCTATTAAATACTCCTGTTAACAGACAAATGAATTAAAGCCTGATGTGAAACAAAGCAGATAACGCATAATGCGCGAGAATCAAGTTTACCTCTCCATTTAGGACACACAGTGCTGTCTGAACACAAGGTCGGGGAAAGTTGATTGTATTGCCAGTAGAATCCATCCATTCTGTTACTTTGAGATCTGACGAGTCTGTATGAAACATTCACACCTTAAAAAATCCATAAATTATGCAATTATGTAGTAGCCAAAACTAGATATACATGTAACGAACCCATGAAAAGTTTCATTATCTGTCCGTCTTCAAGCTGCAGAGCAACGGTGCCGCTTCGGAGGCCGTGACACAAGCTGATCACATGACCATCCACAGGAATCTCCGACCTGAGAAACAGAGACGAAAACATTATTACACAGCACTCGGAGATGTTTAAAAACATTAAGACGCAATGTAAAATAGGCCAAACGTGGAAGATATTTTGCTAGTACCTGATCGC
The DNA here is from genome assembly GCF_024868665.1 of Triplophysa rosa. Classification (NCBI taxonomy): domain Eukaryota; kingdom Metazoa; phylum Chordata; class Actinopteri; order Cypriniformes; family Nemacheilidae; genus Triplophysa; species Triplophysa rosa. The sequence goes on from NC_079902.1 coordinate 20,899,021, forward strand.
CAGTGTATCCTTGAGATCACGGCTGTCAGATGGCGTGAGTTTTAGTATCCGGCTCAAGCTTTTCCCATAAGCTACAGCCAAAAATGTGTCCTCATTTAACCACAGCAGCAAGCGCAGTGTCAGAGGTTCATCCTGATCCGTGTCGACCCTGCAAACACAGACATCAAAGTACAGAACATACTAAATGGTGAACTTGAATTTTCTTGAATGCTCAAAAAGAAAGAAATTTGTCACAAAAAGTATTCAAATTTAAGAAGAAACTATTTAAACTCAATAAAAACTGTATATCTGACATACCTGTATGTCTTTTGTAGTTCTAATGGTGCCGAAACGACTTTAAAGCCGGAACCAGGAACACCTTTACCAGCGCCACTCCCTAAATATATCAAATAAAAAATGAGAAACTTCAAGGTCAAATTCATTCAGTGCAGACAACAAAATGAGCATACGGGTTTACAGTTTCCCATCTCACAGCTCACCCTGACTGTATACATGAATGCACCCGTCGGCCGCGAGAGCTGCGAGCTCATTGGTCCTCTGGACTTGAGAGTGAAAGGTGATCAAGTTGACAGGAACAGGAAGTTGAAGCTCAAATGCACACATAGGTGGTGGGATCACACACTGGCGAAATGTTGTCACCAGGACTTTATCTGAAAAACACATGTGTGCCACTCTTAAATCCTCTGGAGGACGTTTACGGAACAAACCACAGCACTTTCTGAAATAAAACATGGAAAGCTAAAACTGATCTGCAGAGTGGTCACGCCTACCTCCATCAATCACAGCCACATTTGCATTGTCATATGAATCGTTGCCATGACTACGCTGGGTGCTCCAACCCCACTCGTAAGTGTAGCTGGCGCATCCACGCGTCAGGAGATGAAGACGCAAGGGCTTCTCTGGATCCCAGCACACACACGCCGGGGCTTTCAGAGGCTCATTGCCAAAATGTAAACTCTGCTTTAGATACCAGTGATAATTCCCCACAGTCCACAGCTGAACTGAAAACAAAAAAAAACAGGTCATAAAGTTTACAAAAAGATCATCTGCAAGTCTATGTATTATTCTGGTTCCTAGATTTGCCTCCAACCCATTGTATTAATGTAAGCCTAGGGAAGTTTTTCAAATGAGGCACAAACCATCACGTAAAATCAGAAAAGTACAAAACCCAAAGCAGACAGTTTGATTTTCATCTTACTGTATGTGTTCGGCTGACCATTCTCTGCTTTTAAATCCTCCATCCAGACAGCCAGCACAGTAGACTCACTGTTCCACAACAGCTCCCTCACCTGACCCAAATACAAACACGCTTCATTTATAACCACGCACAGATCTTCTGTAGATTTACTTTGTCGCGATGAGGGATGCCTTACCTTGACCTGTTCTTTGTCAAAGGGCAGAGTAAAATCTCCATGCAGCAGCCCATTCTTTTCCATAAACACCACGCTGTGTTTGTTTGGGTGTCGCTGTGTGGAAGCGATCAGGCTGCCTGAGGGTCTACAAGAAAAACACATGAAATCACGCAAGCCAGATTCAAACATTGAGTATCGACACAATAAATCGTTTACGAATGTATTTAATCGTACTTCCAGCTCAGAGGCTGCTCCAGACCATTGACAACCTCACTGGTGGCCTGCAGGACACATTCTCGGTTCCACACTCGAACTTTTCGAGCACCTGAATCACAGAATGCTGCTATATTGTGACTGTCACAAACTTTAAGTAGTGACAAATAACAGAGGAGATTCTCACCGGTCAGTGGACAAACAGCACTAACAGCAAAGAACTGTCCATCACCACGCCACGTGATCCTGGGCTTCCTGTCGTCCCATGGCAGGGCAGGCTGCACTTCCTGTGAAAGTGAGGTAAGGGTCAAGAGAAATGTGTGTAGACGGATTGGTTTGGTTAAGTAAAGCAAACAGTACTTACAGCGGCTTTCCTCTGGGCTGCCTGCTTGCCCTGAGAACCATGAAACTGAGTCTCTTTCTTCCCCCAACCAACTGTGATGAATTTATCTGATAAAAAGGAAAATCTCAATTAAGAGAGTCTGACATACAATGGCTGTGTTCCAAATATTAGTAAGACTTTTAAGACAATATACTGTATATATAGATATATACTGAAGTCGAACTTGACATCTGCTCTGTTTGGATAACACAATGGGAACACTAACTAACACTACAACATCAATGTTACTAATGTTACAAACAAAGGTTTTGAGATTAAATTTAAATACAATTATTAAAAGGTGTAAAAAAGCTTTTTGTGGCATGTACCTTCACCAAAGTCATCCTGATGGATTGCAACCTCGGTTATAGATTCAAAGTCTTTGGTCATCATGATAATAGTTTGCTGACCTGCCATACCCATCAAGACAAAACACACTCAATGAAAAGAACTTCTGATCAGAATCGACTGGTAATGAATCAGAATAATACAGACCTGTGGTTAGTGTCACTAACTCTTGGTCTGGACTCCATGTCATACAGGTTAGTCCACTGTCTACACTACCAACACACTCTATCTGTGAGAGAGACATTCATATTGTTAAATAGAATATATAGCAAGGGTACATGCACTTTATAAGAAAACTGAATTCAGATTACCTGATTGGTGTTGAGGTTGTAGAGCATGACATCACCATTCGCTGTAGCCACACACACTGACTCCTGATCTGGCAGGTCTTGGATCGCCACAGCACCACCAATACCATCTTCTGGGAGATCTTCGTCTGCTGTCAGAGACACCTCATTATAAACCTACAAAAACATAGATGTAAATACACAATGTAAATACAGAGGCAATTATGCTGAAGCCACCTCGGTTTAAGTAACATGGCTTGCCTGGGATTCAAACCTACAACCCTTACTTCCCCAATTTACAGTACGTCATTTAACCACTAAGCTCATTTGTTTAGTTTGAGACTAATGGAATTAATATCTCACGGTACCTCTCCGGTCCGAGGGTTATACTCAGTGATGGAGAGCTCAGAGGCCACCAGAACTGTTCCAGCATCACTCCTGATGGCGAAACACTGCGGAGATCCTGGAATCGGAAGATCCAAGCATCTCCAGCGCTGCAGCAGACTGAGGTTTCTCATTTTGGGCAGATGCTTTCAACAAGACGAGATCTGCAACTATTTTAAATTTTGAGTATGACTGGTTTGCACTAACAGAAGTACAGGGGTAGTACTGTGATGGTCTCAGATAGTCATACTGTGCTGGTCGGATATTCAATCGTACTGTATAGTTACTTACCATGGTATTCACGTTAACCTAATGTACGACTAAAAGGTTTCAGAAATAAGTTACTTTTGATTGAATTTCTACGAATGTCTTTGTATAAATTACACTAGTTATAAATTACACTAACATCACACAAAACACTATTTAAATACAATAATAATACAAATAGTTTACAATACTATTTTGACATATTTAAACAGGAACAACACATAAAAGCATTTTTTTGTGTCTAGTGCCCTTCATCAAATGTTGTACAACGACACTCCATTCAGTCCAATCAACCATATATTATCAAGATCTTAACAGGATAACAGGAACAAAAACACATTTTACAATTGACTATTTTGAAGAGCACAAAGCCGGGTAATTCATGTCTAGAACGTGCACGTATACACATATTTTTTCTTTCTTGAAGACACAACGATCAGTGAAACTTACCACGTCGTGTGCTTTGTTTCCAGCTAAATAAAGAAAATGATCATTTGATGTACAGACATTTTCAACATACACACGTTGTTGACAGCGCAGCTTGAATTAACTCTATGCCGTAGATCAAGTTGCGCTATACACTGTCTTTAAAACCAGCGCCCCCTGTCGTCGCGGAGGGAATTACACCAAAGACCTTAGATGTTAACAAGTCGCTGCAGCGGTGTTGAATGGGGAAAAGTGCAACGCGATAAACGATCTTTATTGGTTAAGACTGACGCTGTTGCGAAGTGATGTCAAAGAGTATAGAATGGTGATGTGGGGGAGTTTTGTAAAGCGCTTGCGCAGTAGCTGGAGGAACCTGTTAATTCTGTTTTACGACCGTAAGCGTAATAAACAAAAATTATTCAGTCAAGGTTAGAAATATGTTGTTCGCTTGTTTATGTTGGTAAGCAATTTTAGAGATATCTGCCTCCCCCCACTCAAGTACATAGGACTAGGTCTTGTACGACTGAAATATATCTGCCCGGAGAGGAGTGACTTTCCTTACAGGGACTGTGGCATACATTTAACGTACAAAGCACATGACAAGGCATCTAAAGTGTTCATTCAGTCACTCAGTTGTAAACCTATATACTATTGCAATAGTGTATGCCTTTAAAATCTGACACGCATAACTTAGATAGTTGTCATGTTTTGTTTTGTTTTCTGTTTTGATGTCATGATAAAGGGAGGCTTTATCTACAATTTCCGTCACACCCACTGAAGATTTATTGCAGCCCTACCCCAACTTGTGTTTTTTTCTCCCTGATTTGTCACTTAGGACTCAATGTAAGAAATATGACTCAGACTCATTGATCAAGGAAGTGTACACGTGCAAACTCTTGTTGGAGGTGCGCGCTGGACAAACACATGGACTAAACAAATTTCGCTTTATTCTCTAACAGAAGGTAATATTTCACATTTGTCAGGTAAACTATGTATTTCATTATGACAGTGTGAAGAATGCATGCGTGACGTTTACTGAGAATGTCTTACAGTACAGAAAAGTTGGGTTACGTTTTTTAACATTTCCTGTAAAAAATAACACTCACTATATTAACCAGAAAATTGCATTAAATACAAATAGTTCAGAAAGTTAAATACATTGTTTCTATATTACCATATTCGAATGTATTGACCGCTGATTTGTTAAGCGTTAGATAATGTTTAGTTTACTAAACTTGTTTTTTATCTTAATAAAATAACTTTGAAGTGTTTGTATGTAAGTTAACACCTTGTTGTACTGTTCTGCGGTATTTTATAGAAATGACTACACTTGTTAATGTGTAGGCTACTACAGTATTGTGTAGTAGCCGATTAAGATCATTAGTAAACTGTAGTAAATAATTTAATATCTTTTAAGTATTACTATAGTAAGTTTGATTATATTAATTAATTATTAATTTACTAATATTTGTTTAATGTAAATGTATATTAAGAATTATCATTTGTTTTATGTGCCTTAAATGTTTTGATCATATTCTCTATGGATATGCTAATAGTCACAATTTGATGGCACAATGTATAGAGTATTAATGTGGACTACAGTTTTAAAATAACGTGTCATTACTTATGAAGACACTGTGCTTTCTTATATCGTGAACAGCTGAACATCCAACCAAATCGGATTTCTTGTAATTGTAACTAATAAACCTGAATTCTGATTCTTATCCTTTGAATCGGTGTGATCAATAGACTGATATTCCTTTAAGCAGATGGAGAACGAGGCACTCCCCAGCACTTGTTCATCCCCTCCGCCAGACATATGCGTATCTCCTGCAGATCAGAGTGTCTGTTCTGAGGATACGACCCAACAGCAGATTCGGAGCATGCCAGAACAGGCTCGGGAGAAGGAAGACACCCAGATCCGTGCTGATCAAACAGACGTCACCACCATCACTTCTGGAGGTTCTACTTCTCCCAGCCCTAAACTGTGTGGCTATCTCAGCAAGCAAGGTGGACCCCTGAAATCCTGGAAGTCCCGATGGTTCACCTTCGAGGAGAAGAGCTGTCAACTGTTTTACTATCGCACGGCACAGGACATCAATCCTCTGGGTAAGGTGGATCTGTCTCGTGCCACGTTCAGCTTCCCGCTGCAGGGAAATGAGGGAACCTTTCACATTCAGACCCCAGAGCGCACTCTTATACTCAAGGTAATCGTGACTTAAGAAAGTACACATGAGAGACAACCATTATTGGGTTATTAACATTTTAAGGAACAAATGGGCAGAACGACATGCAGATTGATCAATGAGAACAACACAGTGAATACAGGAAATACATTTTTATGAAAACGTGTCCAGGTCACATGATATAATATAAAATACAGTATGTTGCCAGAAAAAAACGAATACAATACAATTTGGGCAATACAAGTCCTGTTACATTACCATGTTACAGAAATGAAAATGCGTTTTTTGAGTCTTTTTTATTTATATTGACTAGTTGGCAGAGCGTGTGTCCAGATTCACTTTATAAGTTTGCATGTTGTGTTGAAATTCTGAAACAACACATAAAGATAGCTATAGGAAGTTGGAAATGCGCACTGGATTGTGATGTCGTCAGCCTCTGCTTCTACTATCTGTCTCCCATGTTCCCTCAGTAATGTATGATGTTTCTATACTGTTCATTCTGTTCTTATAGAGAATGGCCGATCTGAGCTATTTTTTAGCTAAGGATTTCTTATTTATTCACCCTCGTGTCATTCCAATCCTATATGAATTTCTTCTGCAGAACAAACAAAAAAAAATATTCTGAAGAACGTTGGCCCCCGCTGACTTCCATTGTACGAACACAAAACAACAGAGACATTTCTCAAAATATCTTCTTTTGTGTTCTACGGAAGAAAGAAAGTCATACAGGGTTTGAACAACATGAGGGTGAATAAATGACAGTGTTTTTACATTTAAATACGCATTCCCTTTAAAACCTTGTTTGACGGTTTCTTTTTTTGCTCGTGGCTCCAAAAGCATGTTGCCATCAGTGAAGTCAGACAGTGTGGTCCTTGTTTTTGGAGGGGCACATTGGTCACATGACTGCTCTTGGTGTGACATGCACCAGATATTTTAGTATCAGCGGTGGTGAAATGAGGTCAGTAAGAAAGGGCTACTGGTATTACACACACTGATCAGATATTATGTAGCGAGAAAGGCAACAATAAAGTAGATTATGTGTTTATGAAGATGTTGGTAGTGCAGAAAACAAAGGCCTATCATCAAACTACAAGACAACTGCATATGTGAAACACAACATTTGTAATCATTCTTGCAGTGGTCGGTTGTTTTCATTTTGCATTTGAGTGTACAATAGTACTGAACATTTGGTTACATCCTCATAGGGTCATGTTGGTTTTGTTTATTTAGTTTCCTCTTCTCGGTATTTCACTCTATTGTGACACACATAAATACAAACCAGCACGTGGGTTAATAATGCTATGCTTATTCGCTTATTGCTTGTTATTGCTGCTTATGAATAAATATTAATTCATGACCAACATACCATTTTGATTGCAGGCTCCTAACCGTGATGCGCAAATGTACTGGCTGCAGCAGCTGCAGTTGAAGCGTGCATCATACAGAGAGCAGCATGCTGGACATTTCTCCCTGCCGAAATCAGATAACCAACCATTAAATAGCACACCATCGGCACAAACATGCGGTGGTAAGACAACACAGATTTAATATCTGCAGCATAATAATATAGTAAGATCTTGAGGAAGGAAACGTGAAATCTAACAGCTCATATGGAAATATGTTTAATGCTGATTTGCTGCATAATGAAAGTTGCACTGTTTATGAAACATGATATAAAGGCAAATGCAGTTCAGGGAGGTTTCAGCTGTTTAGCTAGTAATACTAGTTAACAGAAAATGAAAGCACTGCAGGTGCATACGCCGCACTCGAGTTACACCCAAAATTAGCAGAAAGTTGCACACCGACAGTGTGTCTGGTGTTCAGAAAGTTTCCCAAAATGGAAAAGTCATTGTTTCTACAGCATTTGGCTTCCACCCATGGCTAAACCCTAGGCTTTGCACACAGACACAGTATGGATACAGAGACACGAACTAGCCAAGAATACAAGGTGGAAAGCACAGGATTATGGGAAATATTGAGAAACACAAAATTAGCTGAAATGGTTACTCAGCTGACCACATTTCTTTTTGGTTTTAAGTCATCCATGAAACATAATGTGTAGTCTCAGAGGAGAGGTTGCACAACAGTCTGATATGTTATTACAGATGGCTATCCAGAACATTACAGTCATACAGTGTCCATCTATTTATGTGTGCGCTGGCAGATTTACACTCATTCTGTTATCTATCTCATCAAGAGGGTGTGTAGCCAGGAAATGTCAAGGACTTTAGTCATTCCAGTAAGGGTTTACAAATGCAGGAAAGCCCATTTGGGATGCTTGTGTTGCAAGATATGGAAAGGTTGTGCTACTGCTGCCCTACTGAAAATAAGTCTCAATAATAACCCATATCAAACATCCTGCACTTATCAAAGATCTGGGGTTTGAAGTGAACGCTAACAGAAGATATTATTAAGTACCCTGGGCAGGGTGGGGATGTTTTAAAAGGTTTTAAAAGTAATAATTAATTTTGCTATATAGCTCAGCCGTTGTGAGAAAAACCCTTTGGATATGTTTGCTCCATTCTGTCAAAGAATCTACAATCTACTTTATAATGTCTAGCAGATAAGTTGTAACAAAATGTTGAAGCTTTACATTAAGGACACTCATTAATATTGAAAATTGCTTATTGATCGTATTAATTAACAATGCATGAAAGCATCTTTTACAGGAATCCAAGTCAGCCCGGGCTTGTTGTTAAAACCAAAGTGCTAAAAGCCTCTTTATGCCTTTTAGACAGAAAGTTAAAAGATTTTCTTACAACCACAAGCCCTGGCATCCAGACATTGGGAAACCAGCTGCGGAATTACACAAACTCATGTAGGAAATGAAATCGGACGAAGCTGAAACCGATAGAGGAACTCTATAGAGAAAATCTTTACTATTGCATCACCAACCTAATATAACATACAGTTATAAACCAGGGGTTTTCAAACGGGGGTCCGGGGGCCTCCAAAATGTTGCAAAAGGTCCCCAGAATTTTTTTTAAACCAAAAGACAGCAAAAAATGTCAAATTCTACTGAAAATTATTACGGTTTCATTTCTACAAACAATATGTTGTCTTTATAATATCACACTTACTATTTGTGTAACGGTTTAAATGCTTCTTGATACAAAAAAAAGAAAATGTATTTTAGAAAGGGGGTCTCTCTTAAGAGGTTCATCATATTTGGGGGTCCTTGGCATGAAAAAGTTTGAAAACCCGTGCTTTAAACCGATCTTTACTTTGCTCTGCGCTGGCTCACAGCGATTAAATGGATCTTGTAGGCAGTAATGATCAGGAATCCGAGGCATGCTGGGACATGATGTTACCTCACCCTGGTGTAAACACAAGTTGTCTGGCTAACAGAAAACAGGGTGGTAACACAGTAACAGCAACAGAAAATAACAAAACTGAACCGAATTACACGTACAGTAACACGTCTCAGAGAATATCTTGTCTAATGTGAACACTAGTGTGATTTGGTTTATAAACCCTGTTAGTGACAGGAGGCATGTGGGTGGACGATAAATTGCTTTTTCTCCACGTCCAAAGTGCTGTGATCTTGCTCCTCCATTACATTATTGCTTTTAAAACTATAGAGACTATATTACCGGAATTAAATGTCGTTTGTAACCAATTAATTATTTCATGATGTTTGTGGTTTACACAAATATTATTTCACATGGATGTCTGTACTTTTTTCTGTCTGTTTTCTAGCCGATTTCTTGCCAGTAGTAAAAACACCACCTGGCCTGGTGGGTGAAGAAGCTGCCAGTCTGCCCGCTCCAGGAACGAACAACCCTCTGAACATGTCAATCAAACATCCTCTTATTGAGCTCCAGTGAGTAAAACGCTTCATATGTGAGCTCTGATAGCTTTACTGCTGGAAGCCTGAGGTATTTCCTGTGTGTAATGAAATAAAGCTGAACCGGCTACACAAACACAAAAAAGATTTTTGTAGAATACTGATTTTAAGGAAGCTGGGCCATTATTCAGACAAAAATATGTAGAATTTCCCGAGAATTAGCTGCAGTGCTGAACTGACTCATGTCTCATGAGGAAAAGTGAGATCTTACATTTCGTCACTGTCCTTTTGAAACCTTGTATGTCCAAATTTGCTGTTTTTCAGGACATGGAAAAAACAAAACTTTTTAAATGGTTACGTACTTTGTTGTTAAAGTTGACAAGCACTTTTTAATACTTTATATTGGTTAGCTATTTGGAAAACCTGGTGACAAACATAAACCTGGTGACTAATAATAATGATTTATGGCAATAAATAAAAATCCCAAAATATGGAGATACAAGGTTTCAGAAGGACAGCAGCGACTTATTACAAGAGGTACTGCATTCCAGTCACAGACGAAACACATTTCTTATTAGTGGACCTTCTCGATTCAAGAACCACCTAGCTACTTTCATCATGTATACAGGATTTTGATTGATGGATGGCAGAATTATTCAAACGTTCTGTAAAATGACATTATATTATATAGTACAGTGCTCTGATTTTAAATGGGGAAGTATTTTCGGCTTCTCATGGGAAACAATGCATAGAACACGTCGGCACTGTCCATATTTCTGAATAAAACACTATTACATTATCTGCAATGCCAAAAAATACAAACAGTATAGCCTGCATTAATGAAGTTGCATTTTTCCTATACTCAACGCAGGTATCTCTATCTTTTGTTATCTATTTTTTAAAGGGATCATTCTCGCAAAATAAAAATTCTGTAATCATTTATTAATTCGCTTCATTCAGTCATTCAAAACCTGTATATGACTCTTTGTTCTGTGAAACACAAAAGAAGATATTTTGAAAATATTTCAGTGGTTTTGTGCACACAGTGGAAGTCAATGGGGGTAAATGTTGTTTGGTTGCCCACATCCTTCAAAATATCTTCTTCTGTGTTCGGCAGAAGAAAGTCATACCGATTTGGAATGACAAGAGGCTGAGTAAACAATAAAAGGATTTTCATTTTTAGGTGAACTATCCCTTTAAGAATGAATTTCATAATGCATACTGTACAGCATGCATACTGCCTACTATTTAAAACAAGCACGAGAAATAGTATGCAATTGTTACAGTACTAGTATACAGTAGTAGCATCCTGCTCAAAACATGCCCTCCTTTTTTTTGCATTACAGGAACACAATGCATAGTCTGCTTCACCGGCAGTCACAGGAAATACGACAAAGTGTTTTCCATATCGACGCCCAATGTGACCCAAATGTCTCCCAAAAATCACAGTCTTCTAAGATGCCTAGTAAGCACAAGATTCTTCCCCTTTAAATGACCGGAACATATATTGACTGGAACATATACATTGTCGTCATCTCATCTCTTTCTGTTTATCTTCTGTAGGACCTACACATGGTTCCTCTCAAGCCCCAGAATCCACCGCTATCCCCAGTGGTGAAAAACTGCAGGAAAACAGCCTCATTCACCGTTTATCCGCCATGTCACAAAACCGAAAGAGCAACAAAGACAAATCCAAACCTCTAGACCATAAAGATCCAAATGCTCCTGACAACACATCTCGCCTTCAACAGGAAAAAGTCTCACTGAACGAGGAGGTCAAAGCACAGAAGGTTGCAAAACCAAACATCACTATTGTACCTGAGGTTTTGAATAAACCCTCTAATAATCCAGTATTGTGTATATGTTGTCAGGAGTTGGTGTCGCTCTTACATAAAGTTCTGGAAGCTGCCCAGCTGGAGAAACACACCTGCGTTCAGTTTCTAGCAGCCGAGGGGGAGCAGGAACACCTGGAGCTGCTGAAACACTGCGAGCGGCGTGCGGCAGAACTGCGAGAACGTCTGGAGTCGCTAAAGGCGGAGAACGAGACCCTCCGCAGGGATCTGAGCGAGAGGGACGCCCACGTCGCCGAGCTCCAGGAGAACATCCAGCTCCTCATGCAGAAGAATCAGGCCAAACAGGAAGTGATATTAAAGCTTTCTGATAAGCTGACAGCCTGCGGGGCCGACCAGCAATGCACCAACGGTGTCACGTCAGAAACCTTCAGACAATTATCACACGAGAATGAGAATTTGAAAGTGAGAGAAGATCACTTTTTCTAATGTTATTAAACTTAAAGGGATAGTTCACGCAAAAAAAAACTAATTCACCATTTATTCACCCTCATGTCATTCCAAACCTGTATGACTGTGTTCTGCAGAACAAAAAAGAAGATCTTTTGAAGAAGTATTTAGAAACAACACTGGCCCACATTGACTTCTATTGTATGGACACAAAACCACCGACACATTTCTCAGAATATCTTCTTTTGTGTTTCCCAAACGAGCGAGCCACATACAGGTTTTAAACAATATGAGGGTAAATAAATTATGACAGAATTTTAATTTGGGGGTGAACTATCTCTTTAAGTGTTTAAAAAGATTTATCTTTTGCAAAAAAAGGTTGAGAAAATGGGAACATCACTTCAGGAAATTTGCATTAGTAATGCATGTTCACAGCTGTCTTGGTTGTGTTTTTATTTGTATTTCTTTTTCTCTTATTGTTTTCTTTGTTTCAGGATGATTTGAAAGCATATAAAATTCAAAACAAGTTTTTAAACTCCGAGATCTACCAGCTGACGACGCTCTGGAGAAAAAGTTCAGAGCAGGAAAAACGTCTGATAGTTAAGGTGAATTGATTCTCTTACTTATTACCCCAAAATGTGTCTAATCAAATGATATAAATTCATTTACAAGTTCAGAAAGTAGTTGAAAATAAGCTTGTAATAATAATTACCGTGTATGTGTCAGTGTGCTTTCCTGGAGGCCAATAACTGTCAGATGGAGAGCAGGTATCTGGGAGCCTTTCAGAAGCTCCAGGAGAGCGAGGATCTGAGTCCAGAACAGAGAGAATCGGTCAGGAAGGTGATCAAGGATGTGGTTCAAGCGGACCTGGACACAGCCATCAAACTAAACCCCATCAGGTAAATCCAGTCCTGTGTGCCAGCTTAAAGGAACAGTTCACCCATTTACTCTCCCTCAGGTTGTTCCAAATCTGTGTAAATTTCTTTGATGTGATGAACCCCCGAGAAATATATTTGGAAGATGCTTGTAACCAAACACCACCCTTGACTACCATAGTAGGAAAAATGTCTTTATAAATTTCTTTGTGTGTTGGACACAAAAGCAGATATTTTGAAGAATGTAGGAAAGCAAACAGCTCTGGGGCACTTTTGGGTCAATGGTTGCCAAGAACTGTTTGGTTACAAGCATTCTTCCAAATATCTTTCTCTGTGTTCATCACAACAAAGACATTTATACAGATTTGGAACTCGAAGGTGAGTGAATGATGACAGAATTTCTATTTTAGGGAAAACTGTCCCTTTAAGGGATAGCTCACCCAAAAATATAAATTCTGTCATCGTTTATTCATCCTCATGTCATTCAAAACCTGTATATGACTCATTCTTCTGTGGAACACCAAAGAGGATATTTTGAGAGAGGGGGAATTTAATCTAAAAAATGTTTATCAGAGAACGCCTCATGTTTTCAAATAATATAACTGTATTAGAATAGGTAACCATGAAAATTTGTCAAACAAACTCGCACTAACATTTCACAACCTTCCGCAGCGATTATGATGAATATGGCTTTAGGACCGCCGTCGACTACAAAATCGAAGACCTGAAGCTTCTTGCTAAGATCCAGGCTCTGGAAGTCCGATCCCATAACCTGCTGAACAAAGATGAACGTGATGGGTCCCTGCTGGCTCGCTGTGCTCAGCTCCTGTCTGGACGGGTTGAAGTAGAGCTCATCTCATCACCAGAACTGAAGAATGTCCTGCGGACAGGCCTACCGCGCGAGTACAGAGCAAGAGTGTGGCGTTACCTGATTCACACCAGAACTGAAGTGCTTAGAGAACGCTATCCTAATCGATATCAGGAACTGTGTGAAAAGAGCAGAACTTCACCTCACCTGGTGCCCAGACAGATTCAGCTGGACCTGGATCGAACGCTGAGATCCAACCAACACTTTTCAGCCCCTTCAAGCCCTTTGATACCACAGCTGGAGAGGGTTTTGCAGGCGTTCTCATGGCAGAACCCCACCATCGGCTACGTCCAGGGACTCAACAGGTGTTTATAATACCAATACTAAATACAAACATCTAACAGAATGTAACCGTCAATTTTAGTGGTGCAACAATTACACACACCTTCAAAATCTTGAGGACACAATCTAAATGTTAAATGATATTTGATTATTGATCATAAGAGAACTATCACTAATATATTTAGTACCAGGAATTATGCTGACCTTATACAGGGTCGGTATATACAAAATTCATGGGATATATTGACATCTAGTGGTTATTCATTGATCAACCTTAACAAATACCAGTCCTAACAGGATACAGTCCTTACAGGAATGTTCCTGAAAGTCTCTAACCATACCAAAGTTTAAATATAATATAATAAATATATTTAATCAGCTTTTTTATCTTTATATTTTTTTTGCAATTTCGTTATGTGCTTTTTGCATTTTATTATTCCTTTTTTTATTGCTGTTTAGGTTGAATATATTTATTTTTATTTCAACTTTACTTTACTTTTCATTTCAGTTATTTTAGGTTTATTGTTATTGTTTAAATATATTTAATTAGCTTTTTATTTGTATAATTCTTAGCAATTTTGTTATGTGCTTTTTGCATTTTGTAATTTCTTTGCTTTATAGGTTGAATTTATTTGTATTTCTGCTTTAGCTTTTATTTTATTATACTATTTAGTTATTAATTTTAGGTTTAATGTCATTTTTAAATGTGATATATTAAATATTATGTTTCATTAGCTTTTTTATAATTATAATTTGTAGCAATTTTATGTACTTTTTGCATTTTATAATTCATTTTCATTTTAATTATTTTTATTCCTATTTAGGTTTCATTTATTTCTGTATTGATTTCATTTATTTCACTGTAGTTTTTATTTATTTCCAGTTAATACTTTTACTGGTTTAACTTTTGGTTTATTGCTAAGGCAATATTTCAATTTTTCATTTAGTTTATGTTTTTCAAATAATATTTAGGCCTGCATTTTATTTGATATAAATGATCAGAAATGTTTTAATAGTTTTAGTTAATGTTTAGTTTTAGCTCATTTTAAGCGTACTGATCCTGCGAGTTGGCAGTTATGCATCCAAAGTGAAAGATAAATGCCAATCTGTGTTATCTACAGACTGGCGGCCATTGCTCTGCTAGTGCTACAGAATGAGGAAGATGCCTTCTGGTGTCTGGTTGCGATTGTGGAGTACATCATGCCACAAGATTACTACACTAAAGACCTCGTGGGCTGTCAGGTAGATGCTAAAATCTTTGAAGAGTCATAAACATGCATGAATGCTTTCACCTACAGTATAATCCTCCGTGTCTTTAACTTCTTTCTTACAAACTTTTTCTCACTTTCCTAATTCTCCAGGCAGACCAGCGTGTATTGAAGGACCTCATGTTGGAGAAACTGCCTCGACTCACGGCCCATCTTGAAGCACAGAAAGTTGACGTGTCACTCATCACAGTCGAATGGTTCCTGGTGCTCTATGTTGACAGTCTGCCCAGCCGAATACTGTTTAAAGTGTGGGACGCCTTCCTGTATGAGGGCATCAAGGTACCCTGCATCACACAAAGCATTAAGAGAAATGTTATATAGATCATGACCGATGGAACATGCGTACATGTGACATTTCCATCATTCCAACCAACAATACAAAAGCCTAAAAGACAAATATAACATACAAAAAGACTAACCCTGTTCTTTCTCTTTATCTCACAGGTGATATTCCGCTATGCACTGGCTCTTTTCAAATACAGAGAAGAAAACATCTTGAAGATTCATGACAGTGCTGAGTTGTACCAGTATCTCCGTCTCTTATCCAACACCATTGCAGATGGAAGGTGAGACAAAGGAATCGAAGACGACAGAATTCTGTTTATTCTAAAACTTCTTATTTCATCAGTCTCCCCTTTTATTGTAATATTTGAGCTATATACTTACATTTTACAATTATGCATTTGGCAGACGCTTTTATACAAAGCAAATCACATTGCATTATAATATACATTTGTTTTTTAAGAATGTCCAATCCCTGGTATGGAACCCATGACCTTGGCGTTGCTAGCGATGAGTTCATGTACTGCCAAATGAATAAATGTAGCGCCATGCTCTAACCTCTGAGCCACAGGAAAGCTACTAAAATAAAGAATCTGTTTTGTGGAACAGAATTTTGGGTGAGATGGTTGGTTGTGGCATTGGTCCAAAAGCACAAGAATACTGCAGAGGAGAAACTATGAACTGAAATGTTTCCCCTTTTTTTTTTTAAGAGTCTGTCCATTACATTTACATTTAGTCATTTAGCAGACGCTTTTATCCAAAGCGACTTACAGAGAGTTCAGGGAACAATTAAAAAAACTAAGAGCTGTTTTCTCGTGCAATATATCTCACTTACTGTACCTCACATCTTTTGTTCACAGGAAGCTCACAAACATCGCCTTCAACGACATGAACCCGCTTCCCATGAGGCTGCTGCACAACCGGCGCTCTGTTCATATGGAACGCCTCCGCGCTGAGATTAAAGAGCTGGAGAATTTACAGAAAGCTTACAAAGCTGAGCACGTACAGTGCAAAGACACAGAGCTGGACTCTCTAGCTAGTGAAGATGAAGAGGAAGCGTAAAACATAGCTTTTGCTCAAAAGCATAAGCTTTGAATGCAGAATGAGAAACACTAAAGGTTAGTCCACAAGAAAATGAAAATTCTGTTGTCATTTACGTCATTCCAGACCTGTACGACTTTCTTGGAACATGCTAAAAAATGTAAGAATGTTCTTTATACATCATGCAAGGGATGCAGTAGATCCAATGATGCTCTAATAGTACGTAGGACTTGTGTACTACATTCAAAGGCATACAAAAGCTTTAGATAAGAAAATGACTTAAAAAAATCTAGTCTTGCATTTTTCTCAAGCCCAAGCTCAGCACACTTGAATATGCAGACAAAGATCATTTTTTATATGAATTATACCCAAAGTGCATGACATTAGATAACTTATAGCTAATAGACTCCTTTTATAACGCTTTTAATGCAACAATATGTGGTTGAGTAAATGATGACAGAATTTTGATTTCTTAGGGTAAAAAGAGATTTGTGCATTACCAGTAGGGGGCACCAGAAAGCTGAATTGGTCTCAGTTTTGGGCACATTGAGTCTGTAAATATTTACATCCTTCTGCATGTAATTGTATGCAACTTTATTCAGATTTCAAGCTTTGATGGGTTTTTTTTTATTTAAAAATGTTATACTTCATTGCTATTGTAAAAAAACATGCATGTAAGCCCAAAGTTGTCTTAGCCAGAACCGTACTGTATGCGTATAATTAACATAAATCTTAACTAGGACTTTGCATTTCAATAAAAATAGGGTCATATCTGTTTCTGTACATCTGACACAAAACCTGTTCAACTAAATATTTCAATCTGAAGAAACATCATCCTTTTTTTCCCCATTTTATTACTTTAAAAAACAGGATACATATGAAATCATAGATATAAAAATCAAACAAACCAACAAAAACTTAGTTCAATGTTACAAACAACTTTACTGCAGGTAAGCGATATATTGCCTATCCATGACTGTATCCCATAATAGAAACGCTCCTATTCCCTCGTGTGACAGAACAGAAGTTTCCCAAATTGAAGGAGACTCGCAATCTCATCTTGAAGAAATAAAAAACAGTGGCTTGTCGCATAATAAAGCTATTCTTCTATTAGTGTTAAATCACATGTATTCTAATGCCAAACAGTTCACGTTCCTACAAAAATGGCTCATTGTTTTAAAGAGTTAGAAAGATCCCAGGTCAGGAGCATGCAGGTCATTGTGTGTGTGTGTGTGCGTGTGTGTGTATTATGAGTTTTTCTAGCTTGATTCTGTCTCTAAACACAGCTTCTGTTTCTTTCTAATACACACAGACAACATCTCGGCTGTTACTAAAGCCGGTTCAGTGATTTTGAGAAAGGATAGAAAAAAGGCCATGACCAAAAACAATTAGGTAGCACAGTAAAGAGTTTGTGCACAGTCACGATTCCTTTTTTGTGCACATTTGGCAATAAAATGTGGAGTTGTGAGCCAAAGCCGATATCTGAGGCCAACAAGATCCGGTTCCGATGTTTACTTGACACTGGTATCCAAAGTAAAGCAAATTTCACAGATAACCATTTGTACTGATCTAAGGTCAGTTTTCTTGACCACTGCTTTACTTAGAATAAAAACTGAGCATAGTTCAGCATTACAGGACGCATCTCACAAAACGTTTCAGAAACACGTTCAGGTCATATAAAAATGCATTATTCTCTAATGTGAAAAGAAAATATTTCTAAACTTTTTACACATATTGCAATTTTGAGGAATGTGCTTTTTAAAATAACAACAAAATTCATAAAATAAAATCTTAATGGTCCTAAAGTAGATTTTTATTGTATTTATAGAAAACAAAACTTTTTTTTTTAATTTTCTGGTCAAATATGACCTGGACAAATGTTCTGCCACGGTTTTGCGGAGCATCTTACAACAAAACCTGTTTAGTCATCATCAGTTTGTTACCTGATAAAACTACTGGTTGTGTGCCTACAAACTGTAGTCTTAAGCATTTAAAAGACCATTTTTTTCTTAAACAGAGAAGATTTCTTTCAACATTTATGAAACATCTCTACATTGAATGCGCCATGAGACAATTGTAACTACAAATGTTTTTTTACAGATATTTTAAATTCACCTCTGTGTTTAAATGTATGCCATCTTAGTGCAATACTTAACATGCTTTGAGCATAAGTTTTGTGTGGCAAATGTTAAATCTCTTTTCTCGATTCATGCTCTTAGATACAGTGTTCTAATCCCTCCCAAAAAAGCAAGGTCTTCGTGATCTCATTTGAACACAATTCATTACATTTCCCTCCAATGTAAGACACAACAACATGGAATAATATATATGCAGGCAAAACAGCCCATATTAAGATGTTCAAAACATCGATACAAAAACATACATTACATTAATTCACAACATTTTTGCTAAATCTAAATTTGTTAGCAAAAGAATAGAAATAAATGAACCATTCCCCTGTGCGTAAATAAAAGTCTTCGTGTTCTGGCGTTAGATGGGTTTGTTATTTTAGTGTGAAGGGTTCGATCCGTTTAAGGCTCGTAAGCTGCGTTTCCATACCAGTTCTGTACTGCATTAGACTAGTCTGCGTAATCCAGCAGGGGTAGACATTCACTCGATTGGTTAAGGCAAAATGCAAGTTTTGTGTGACTGTCCTCTTCCCAAACGTCAACATCACATCGCCGTCTTGCAGAAAACAATACAAGTTTCCTTCGAAATGTGTTGCACAAGTAGGAAGACTTCAGTTAGATGCAGATATGAAAGTCAGTGCTTCCTGAAATTTCCTTATCGTAATGCAACTGAACTCTCCATGGGTTACAGAGGGAGAAAAAATTCAGCTACATTACCACACATTTCGCAAAAAAAGCAAAGACAATAGTTTGCTGTGATAAATGTAGCTATGGCCCCTACAGGTGGGATACAAAACTGCACCCAAGGAGAGATCACGGCTTTACACTATGGAGCATCAATCAAGTTCAGTCAAATCCGAGATAAACACGTCTGCTTAAAATGAACTATCAGAATCAAAAACAAGCATTCACAAAATGTCAGAGAGCCACATCGCAGCACCACGACTGTCCCACTGCGGATTTACAAACAGCCTTACGTTTCTTTGAAGGAAGGATATGTTCTGAAGCTAAAAACAAGTCAGTCCTGTGTGACTGTCACTGTCGGATTGTAGTGCGAGACCATTTACATCTTCCTCCAGGTATAAGATAACCTGACCAGTTTCGTGCAGAACTAACAGTTAGGAAAAAGTAGGAGTCGGAAACAAACAAAACTCATCTCTATGGGAGGGAAACCAGCGAACCTTTCTGCACACAAGTAAAACAAGGATGAGGCCTGTTGACTTGGAAACAACACGACTGAGTGTATTTCAGTGAAAAAGAAAGAAATGCAAAACGTGGATGCTTCAGTATGACGACAAAGAAAACAAGTGCTGTATGTGGCGTGTTTCTTCAAAAAAAGGGCTGTTATGAAAATGTACATAATAAAAACGGTGACTGTTTCACTAGATGGCAACTGGGTTGTTTAGTCTTATAAAAAGGACATCATTACGAAAAATGCATCAGGCTTTTAAAATACGCAGCGCTCCAATATAAAGTGCTTCATTACATTGTTATTTCATTTTTTTTTTACAGTTTCTTATTAAAATATTGTATTCCCTGGAGTGAAACCATAGTAAACATGTTACACATTGGTAAAAATAAACATTTTGGAATGTCTTTAAAAAGTCCCACGGGCTGATTTTGGTCAAGCAGAGCTTGTCCCGGGAGCCTGCGGGAAAGAAACGTGTTATTATTAAAAGTCATGTAACAACAAGACGGACGTACTAAAAAGCATTTACAGCACATCGTCCATTAGTCTTCTTCAAGGGTTAGTATGACATGCCAAAAAAAGCACTGCATTGCAAAAACTGAAGCAGGTGCGAGACGGCATGCGTGTCGAGAGAACGGAGAGTAGAAAGACTGTCTTGAATAATCACAATTTTGTAAGGTTTGTATCCGTGTGTGCCGTACATGCATTATTTGTGTCACTTCATGTCCGGCACAACATGCTAAGAAACAGCAACATGGTGAATTTAAGGCCCCAGATATAAAAATACAGTTTATAGCCGCCATATGAGTTCAAGACAGTCAAAAAAAAAAAAAGAACAGGCAAGAACAGAAC
The DNA here is from genome assembly GCF_024868665.1 of Triplophysa rosa. Taxonomy (NCBI): domain Eukaryota; kingdom Metazoa; phylum Chordata; class Actinopteri; order Cypriniformes; family Nemacheilidae; genus Triplophysa; species Triplophysa rosa. The sequence goes on from NC_079902.1 coordinate 20,919,679, forward strand.
AAAAAAGTAAATCCACGGATAGTAAAATAGATGCTCGTGCTTTGTTAGTGCAACAAATATAAGGGCGGATGAGACACAGATGATGGAAAGAGGATGTGAGAAAGCATTAGTCAGCATGCAGCGGCGGAGATGGGCGTGTTCTGAAGCGTTGTGACCAGGAAACAGAGGGTGGAGGTGGGCAGGCACACAGACAGGAAGATGATCATGTCTTGAGTGAGGCAGACCACCAGCGCGTGCTCTGATAGGATCCAGTCCACCAGCACGCAGAGCAGCAGGTAGTACAGGTGAAACTCCTGTAAGGCCTGCCAGTCTGACTCTGCCACGCCCACGTCACCACTCACCATGGTCGTAACCTCCGTCAACTCTACCTCTTCCTTGGGACGGGAGCGCTTGCTGCGGGCCCTCTCCTCCGTGGCCATTGACCTCCTGCTGTTCTCCACAAACTCCTGCAGGAAAGATGTTCATATTTTCCCAGCGTGCAAGATTTCATTGTTAAAGGGATAGTTCATCCAAAAACAAAAATCTTTTATTCACCCTTGTGTTGTTCATGTTATGTTTTGTTTGTTTAACTGAACACGACTCAAACCTCAAGAGTGACAAAGTCATTCAATAAGCCATTTAAAAGACTGACAGCATGACACGACACATGAAAAGAGGAGGTTATCACATATTTTTTTGTACTTTTTCTAAATACATGAACAAATATTACTGTTGCATTGCTTAAAAGTGAATCTCTCTCTCTTTCTCTCAACGGGTAGTGGTCTGGCTTTTGCTGAAACTAGTAACTTTGTATAAGCACCTATTGTATTATTGCTCCTGTATGACATATCGCTTATTGCTCCCTGAACTCTCTGTAAGTCGCTTTGGATAAAAGCGTCTGCTAAATGACTAAATGTAAATGTAATATGAACTTGTTTTCTTTGCAGTATTTGAGGTCCAAAAAAACACAGAGCATCTTTCAGTTATGTTGACCTGTTCATTTTCTACAAATAAATGCAAATAGTTTGATTTGAAATTTGGGAGGTATATTGTTAGTAGTTCACAGAATGAAACAAAAAAGATCATTTTACCTAAAAACATACCTATACATAGTACATTTTAAAATGAGAAATTAGAAGTTAGATTTTGAAATGGTTGTTTTAATTTTTTCACAGCTGTAGATTTGTAAACGACGAAGGAATTTTAATTTTGGGTGAACTGTCCCTTTCAGATATTAAATCATATTTTATAATCTGTAGATATGGCTTGGTTGCCTTCTGTAGAGAATGTGAAGCTAATGTCACGCCCTATGTTGCATGTTGCCGTGGCGCCGCCATCTTGGGAGGATCATACTCCGCTGCTATTATTGTTTTGATTTGTACGTTACTTGTTTTGTTTGATATATGGTGAAATCGAAAGTGAAAGAACCAGGGGCTTTTCCTGAACGACTCTGCATAATGCTATTGCAGTTTTTAACACAACAAGACCGACCTACCATACTTACAATTTCCTAATCAAACAAGAAAAACAAAACACTGCATTGAATGCACTCGCAGCGATCCTCTCAAGATGGCGCAACATTCAACGTGGCGTGACGTCGATTTACAAGCTCAATTACGCAATGTAGCACAGCTCTTATCCAAAGAAACGCATAAATCATACCAGTAACCTTTTTTACTGAAATAATCTCTCACAGGAAAAGCGTTTTGTATATTCCAAAGACTCGCTGTACTAAAGCGTTTCTCTGCAGCGCCGCAGGGCTCTAGTCCTCCTCTCAATTTCAAAGCTTTTGCACGCTTTGGGTGACTACCGTGAAACCAGCTTTGTACGTGATTTAAGTTTTTTTTTGTCTTGGCTGAACAGCTAAGCTTAACAGCTTTTTCAAAACATGTTGGACATCATCCACAGAGAATATCCAGTGCACCGTGTGAATTTTAAAATATTAACACATCCAATCCAGCAGAGAACCTGCATTTTAAAACAACGAAATGAATCTACGCCAAACCGGAAACGTAACCCAGATGGTTTGTTCTCTACAATGCGACTATTTTTGGTCCTCTCATCCCACACCAATGACAGCAGCAGAGATCATTGCACAAACAGCGCCTTTTTCTCTCCGGTGTGGTGACTCACCATCAGTGCCTTATCCATGTAGAACTCTCTGCCGGGTGTGCCGTTGTTGTATTTGGTGTCAATGGCGAAACAGAGGAAGAGCACATCCACCACGATCTCGAAGATGGACAGGAAGCAGTGCGCCACCAGGAACGCAAACAGACACACGATGATGAGGGGCAGAACCCACTCGGTGTAATCTCTCTGATAGTTCAGCGCTAACACTCCAGTGAACGCCGTGCACGTCAAAATTAGGACCTGCGAGGGTAGAAATACGTACACGTGAGTTAGCGAGTGTTTTGAAACGTTAACAAAGATCATTTCCGCCGTCTCTTCTTTACCTTGCCCAGGAAGAGCACAAAATCTCCCACGGTGTTGATGGTCGCCACCCTAAGAGCGTTCTCCACCAGGATCATGAAGGCATCACGGGCCGAGGTGCAAAAACTGGTGCTGTTAATGGCCGTCGCCGCATATGCATTCTGGAAACAGAGAGAACAAAGAGAGATTCACATGCAATCGAAAAAACGCAGCGGTTGCTTATATACCAGGAATGATTAATGATCCATTTAGTTTATCTGCTCTCTTTACTCGTTTTCCAAGTGATTTTCATCACATTAAAGGCATATATTTTATTTGTATGCGTGTTCCATGAAAAACAACTCCTTTATCGTGGTAGATTTGTGCCAGTGCTATGCTCCATCAAACAAGCTAAACAACACTATTATCAGTCAAGTGAGTGAGTTTATTTGTTGACTAAGCCTTTGAAATTTCTCATACTTATGTGAATGCACAAATATGTATTAACTGACCCACCTGATTCAAAAAGTTGAGGCACTTCTCCAAACACCACAGACAGCAGATACAAGCCTTCAGCATGCAGCGTGCACAAGCGTTTTCCTGTCGGCCGAGTACATGGAACGTAAGGAAACGTTACCCACAATGCATTGCAGTTGAAGATCTTTTTAAATCAGTGAGCATTCTTCGACTTCCTAATCTGCCGCTGTAAAGTCAGTGCTAATATCTATTAGGGTTCATTATATCCCAAAGATCCCTGGCCATACATCAAGTAAATGATACGTCGTGCACGTAAGCGGAACCCAGGAGGACATAATAGATAGCTTGCGGTGTTACCTTAAAATGTATCCACTCCAAACACAAAAATAATAAGCATTAAAACAACATTTTAAGATGAGTTAGAAGTGGAACTAATAGTCGGCTAGAATTTTTTTGGTATTAATATCCAATGTTAATGAAATTTAGCGGCATCTAGTGGTGAGGTTGCGAATTGCAACCGACAGCTCACTCCACCCCACCCTTTCGAAGCACTACGGCGGCTGACACAGAACTAAGATGACGTCACGTTTTTGCTTCTTTGCCGAAAGAGATTTAGGACGTATTTAGGAAACGCGCTCTGTAGTTTGTCCGTTTAGGGCTGCTGTAGAAACAACATGACAAATTCCTGCAAGGGGACCCGCGTGTATGTAGATAAAAAAGCTCATTCTAAGGTAATAAAAACATAACGCTTGATTATGTTAGGTTTTTATACATCTCCAAAGACAGTTTTGTATACTCTATTGCATTTTTGTCAATAGACCCTCCAAAAAATTACATATTGGACCTTTAAGAGGTTATCTGGATGTTTTCATTACGATGAATACTGTAATACTTTTTTAATAAATGAAGGCAGTGCAACGAAAAATAAACATACTACATTTTAAATATAATGGTGTGTTTTTTTCACTTCACAGTATTTAGAATGAAGGCTCTTTGCATGACAGGAATTAAAAATTGTCATTCAACATCTTAATGACTCAAAAATTTTCTTTACGCTGTCTTCTTTTTTCTTATAAAATCATTAACGCACATGTCATTAATGGAGATTTCTGAATCGAGACCCACAGCATATGGGCAAAGTGTTTCTACCTTTCCTTTGAGCTGGTTGTGGATGTACATTAGAATGAGTCGTGGGATCTTGACCAAAGTGATGATGAAAGAGCCCTTGGCCACAGTGCCCAGGTGATAGCGAACCAGCCGCAGCACCGATGACAGGATGGGCGTCACCGGAAGTTTGGTTTTGTCCCTGGAGAGTTATGAGAACGTACTTTGAGTAAGGTAGCCACATCGGCACCAACTGCGATGGCTACGGCATACGTGTTTAATGCAGAATTTAAAAATCAGCCTTTGTTGTCTAAATGTTTATGTGGATCAGTGGCACTTGAGCATTTTCTTGAAAACAGAAAATTTGAGTGAACAACACCGACCTTGTGAAATAGTAGGTCACCACAGCGCCAGCTACGGTCATCTGTTGACAAGCCAGAATAAATTCGCTGATCCATATCAGACCCACAGCATGGTACCAGGTCATGTACTGCAGTCCGCCCGTGAGCCTAAACTCAACCAGGCCTGTGTCCTCATTCTTCTCTGGGTTCCCTGTGGACAAGAGCACTCGAGGTGAAGTCTGGGATGTGTGTGCTTAATGGTAATACGCATTCTAAAAGAAGCATAATATCCCTGGATCATCTTTGCAGAGGTATGAAAATGACAAGAGCATTTTTTCACATCATCTGTGAAAACGACTTGAGCAGAATGCTATTTATAAATCTACTCCACATTAGGCCCCCGTATGAAAATGCAACGTTAAGCAATTCCTTAAATTTTCTCTACACTTCCTTTTTAATTCTGCAGTTTGCATGAAACATCGGAAAGCTGCTTAAGGGAGTTCACCTAAAAAAACACAAGTGTGAATGAGATTTGAGAACTCTGGCAAAGGGAATAAAACAACCAAAACTTTATTGTGTCTGTTAGTCACGCAATTCTGTCATATGCTTTTCCAAGATTTGGAATATAGTGCAGAAGTTTTAAGGATGACTCTGAATTTCCTTTGTGACAGTCTGAACAATTGTAAACATTTTTTATCTGAAAATGAAGTGCTAAAAAATTGCTCTAAAGAACCTTGGGCTAGTAAATGATGACAGTGACCGACGTCTTCATCTTACCAGTGGTGCCGAGGAAGAGGAGGACCAGGATCCAGTAGACCCAGAAGAGAGAGAGAGCGAGAAAGGTACAGAACGGCTGCAGTGCCAACAGCGGAAGGTGGATAAACACTTTCCCCGCAACGTGAAACAGGGCGATGGTCAGGGCCACCCTCTTCCTCATGAACAACATCAGAAGCAACAAAATCCCCTGCGGTAGCAGAAAGCACAGAGATCAGAAGCCTAAAAAAACAAGTGTCCATTATAGTTCCTGCTTTCTCTCACGGTACGGCTTACGGTAAACACTGTGGCTGAAACGGCATAGATGAGCAGGCCTTGAGCGTGGTTTTTAGGGGTCTTCATGCCACCATTAGTATCTTCTGTTTCCTTTAAATCCTTAGACATGGTCTCATTCATCGTCATTCTATAGTCTATATATAACCACCAGAGAACGCTGGTTCCTCCTGAGAAACAAAGTTTACATTAAAACAAAGCAAACACAAGTGTGCAAGACTAGTCCTGGACATACTGTTAATGATAATACAGATCGGTAATTTAACAAGCACCATCGTAGACAAAAGTAGACATTACAAATACCACCTGCTCACTGCCGTAGAAAATCAAAATGCTTTTGTTTTGCTGTTATTGTTCTATTTTCATTCCTGATGTAGAGTTTTGATAAGATGGAAATCACACGAGTAGTCTTGTGTTTGTGATGTTCTAATGTTACGCATGAGTTTCGACTGTCCATGGATCAATTTTAAATTTAGTCATTTAGCAGACGCTTTTATCCAAAGCGACTTACAAATGAGGTAAATATAATAAAAATAGAAGCAACTGGAACAGCATGAGGACAACAAAGTGCAGTAAAAGTATATCATATAGCCCAGCACAGTATACAAACGTTTGATTTTTTTGATTGGAAGAGAAGAAAAGAAATAGAAGTCCGTACTAATCGGTCAGGTGTTGACGGAAGAGATGTGTTTTCAGACGATTCAAAGATGGCTACAGAATCTGCTGATCTTGTAAATAAATAAACAAGCATGTATGAAACTATATTAAAACTGCACAAATCAGAAATTCTGTACTTATTAAACATTTAAAATGATAATACAATTATAATACAATACCAAAATGTATTGTATTGTACTAAATGCAAAATATTTTCGTTTTCAATTTGCTGTCCTGTAACGTACCACCAGGGGGCGCTTTGCATACCAGTTTGAGAACTACTGGTTATAATTTTACATTATATTATATATAAATTTTACATTTTTGTTTAAATATCAGCCAAATATAATAATACACATTCTGACCATGTTTAACCATAGAATGGTATTGTGCTGTTTGTAGTCAAGCCCAGATCTTTCTTCAGGTTAGTCTATTCTACAGGCTTTGACGTCTTTAAAGAGATTTACCCAAAAATGAAAATTCTGTCATGAATAAAATGTAGAACATGTATACAGGTTTGGAACAACTTGATATTGAGTCATTATTCTTTTAACTACAGAGAATTACGGACATGAAATTTTACGATGTGCGCTTACATGTTCACAATTATGACAAAGTTGATCAGATTCTGCCATCAACTCTTAACCGTATATAAAGTATGTGCAACAGAAAGGAAGAATGCCATTCACAGCTTAAGAGGAGAAGAAAAGAAGAGCAGAAGAAAGCAGACTTGCCCAGAGAACCCAGAATCACCAGAGCAGTCAGAATCCAAACCAGGACAGCAGAGATGTAACGGATTATCACCATGAGGATCATGGACAGAACTGTGACATGCACAAAACAGGACCAGGAGTTAAAGCAACACGCTTCAGACACAAACATATCAATGCGTGTCAGCAGAATTAAAGCCATGAAAACAAACTTTAAACAAAAAGACATTACAGAATGCCATTGTGAAGTATTGTGAATGCAGTTTCATGTTGTCTTTAAGGGTTGACAGGACACTAACCCTCACAGGACAATAGCTTGAAATAATTATAATACAGAGATTTACATTTACATTTTCGCTTTGTTAATGCTCAATAGCACAGAACATAACTAGCCTCGATCTGATATGGATATCAAGGGGATGCAATTATCCAATTTAATAGAAGAATTTTTACATTGCATTTTTATTATCAGAAAATGCAATGAATCGTGCAACAGCCAGAGAGAGAAGACGGTTACCTAGCGCCAGCAGACAGAGCCCCACAATAATCTCTTTGCTGGCCGCCACCCCGGCGATCAGCCTGTTTAACATGCTGTTATCACTAACAAATGTGACCACCGCTTCAGCAAACTTAGCATAGCAGGAGATGTCCACCGGCGTGCAGCGGTTAAACACCGGAAGAGCTTTGCTGCAGAGATAGAAAGGGCCAGGGGATAGAGGAGAGATGAAGGAGGAAGAGGAGATTTGATTGACAGGACAGTTTGTTTGCTGAGGGTTTTTAAATACCTCTCTGGCACTGGAAGTTTGGGACACTTTTCGAAGCGCTCGGGAAGATGCGGGTACTTGTGACCAGGTAACTCATAGGAACAAAGCTCAGACCCTAAGAAAAAGAAAAGATGAAACGGATGCATTTTACATATGACATGATCCATCCCTGCCAGAAAAAAACAGCTCATGCTTGTATAAAGGGATAGTTCAAACATAAATAAAAAAGAATAATTTATTCACTCTCATTCCGCAACTCCTTCAGCACCTTCACTTTCGATTCTTTATGTTCATAGCTCACACCAGCGTTCTTCTGGTTTTTAGTTTTATTCATATTTTAAATGAGCTTTTATTTTTAGATTTTTAATTTTTGTGTTAATTTTAGTTAGTTTTAGCAATTTTGGTACTGTATATGCTTTTGTCCTTATATAGTTTATTGGTTTATTTTATTTAATGTTGCTATATAAGATTTATTAATTTTTACTTTAGTTTTATTTTAGTTCTTGTTTATTATTATAATTGTACTGCTTTAAACTCACTTAAGTTTATTTTTGAGGCAACATTTGATTTCAATGAACAGGAACATTTACAAAATTATAATTTTAGTAAACTAAAATAACCTTGCTTAACATTAACTACTGTACATTTTTATTGTAAATACCCTCTATATGTTTGCCACATTTACAGTAAATTGTTATGCTGTAAATATATATACAGTACATATAGTTTATATATTTTTTCTCTTCTCTTTAACTGTGTTAACTTTTTCCCTCTCTCTCTTTATACATTTCTTTATATATATATATATATATAGTATACTATCATTAGTATATAATATAACTATATATTTTCCCTATTGTACTGTATTGCTGTAGACTGCCCTATAGCCCTCACATGACATCTGTACATATGACAAATAAACTTGAAATAACCTTGAAACTTCATTCCAAAACTATGGCTTTCTTTCTTCTGTAGAACATAAAAGATAAAATTTTGAAGAACGTTGCTAACCAAACAACACTGAACCCCCCTTGACTTCCATTGTACGGACACAGAACCACTGTGACATTCTCAAAATATCTTCTTTTGCGTTTCACTGAAGAAAGAGTCATATACAGGTTTTGAGTGACATAAGAGTAAATAAATGATGACAGAATTTTTATTTTTAGATGAACCATCCCTTTATCTTGTCTTAACATAGCTAACACACAAAATGTTAAGGCTGTTCAACACAAACATGACTCACTAACCATTAAACATGAATGTAAATTCCAGAGGCATAATGAACAATTCATACACACAAAAGAAAAACAGTGAACTCAAGAGAAACAAAGACATTATTTGTACAGTCCATTAGTGTCAGATGGAATGTGTCAATCCCTACAGACTGTAAACAGCACAACCTTTCAGTAAAACTTTTGTTCAGTTATCTCAGCCCTGAACGCGTCTTCAGCTTCGACACCACCGGATAAGAATATAAATTCTATATGTGCTTTTGGAGAGCCCTTGCATCGAGAACAATAAAAGAAGGATGCTGGTGTCATGTTGTCATATATGGGAAGTCTTTGTCCATTTAAGGGAGTAGCCAGTAAAAATGATTATATTTCACATGTCCAAAACTAAGTGACGGACTCACCATTCATCATGGCAAACCTCCTGAGGTCACTGTAAGTCGCCAGTTCTTCTGTGGGACATTGTGACACGCACAGCGCCATGGACTTGATCTTCCTCTGGATAATATCTAGGTTGCACGGATCCAGGAAAAAGACGTACCTGTGGACAACACAAGCACAAATTGAACCCCATTTGCCCTCGTTGCGAGACAGCAAGGGCATTTAACATCAAATCTGATGATGACCAAAATAGTTATGCCGTGGGACTTGGAACGCAGCATTGTGCAATAAAAATCGACATCGAACAGCAGATAATTTTTGTCACAGGACTGTTCAGCCCAGTCTTTTGGCAGGGAGGAACCGAGAGCTTGTGTACGAGCCAAGCCTCCTCTGTGGCCGTGGCTTTACTTCAGCTTTCATGCGGTGTGAATCGGGCACCGCGCCCACGCCGGGACGAGGGGCCTATTGTCTCGTGTGCTCAGCACAAAAACAGACTGTCAGGAGCAGGTGACGTACGCGTTTGAGGAAAAGAACACTTAAGCATCAGCAAAGAGCCTCACAAAACAGCCTGGTTAAAGACAAGGCTGTTTGTGGTCAAGCCCAGATCTTTCTTCAGTTTGGTCCATTGTAGAAGCTTTGACAGAAGTGTGGTCATCTTTAAAGGGATCGTTCACCCCAAAAGGTTGAGTAATTCATGCCAGAATTTTCATTCTAGGGTGAACTATCCCTTTAAATACAGAGAATTACGGACACTGTTTGTAGAATAAGGCTCTATTAAAGTGATAGTTCACCCAAAAACGAACATTTTGTCATCATTTAATCACCCTCTTGTCATTTCAAACCTGTATGACTTTCTTTCTTCCGCAAAAAAACAAAACAAGTAGTGCTTACTTTCTTCCAAATAGCTCCCTGTGTGTTTTGCGGAAGACAGAAAGTCATAAAGGTTTGAAATGACAAGAGGTTAAGTAAAAGATGACAGAATTTTCATTTTCGGGTAAACTATCCCTTTAAGAGGCACAATGTTGGCCTGTAAAATACATCGTTTCCATGCAGTCCACAAGGGCAATGAACATAAACAAACCCAAAGTCAGCTGAGCCAAAACTCACTGACAGCTTTACAGTATGTTATAAATACAATGAATGCAGATGAAAGGTAAAGATAGCAGATAACCCCATTAAACAGAGATGGATAAAGTGAGGGATTATGTGAAGTGGGACCAGGCTGCTGAGAAAGTAAAACTCAACTAATTGCATTAGCCTGATGAACTTTGCTCGGCTAACAACATTAGCTTGCTAACTCTGTCCATCTTTTGACACCCCAGCATGCACTTTTTCCATTACAACATTACGCTGCTTGACAAAAACAAGTGAATTTGAGAGACCGGCTGTATTTGTAAATACTGTGAATACCAGTGACTCTTGGATCTTTACATCAGGTGTTTGATATGGCACTCTTCAACACCATGGCGCTTTAAAGCCAAATGAATTTAAAGACGACTCACACTCATTGAAAACCTGCATCGCCTCTCCTTCAAAGCAAAGAAGCTAAAAATAAAAAAAATCAACCTAAACAAACACACACACAAAAAAAGAAGGACATCTGGAAAAAAAAGGTCTGTTCACGCAAAAGACGATAAATATAAAGTTTTAATTTGAAAATGTATTATAAATTTAGTAGAACAGCAGGAAAACACAAAAATGATACAATGTTGAAATGATATTGTTGAAATTGCTCTCAGAGCCATTTTTCAGCTAATAAACAATAAAACATTTAAAGCAAATCAAAATCCATTCAAATTTAAACCTCACCCATTTTTAAATGTGTAACTTCAGCACACATGCTTTGAATAAACATAAGTCAATTCAATTGACAAACATCTAGTCAATAAAAGCTTCATCAATATAGCAGGCACAAGTCAGATGTCAAATCTTCTTAATGAACCTCGTAATATTTAACATGGTAAATGTCAAGAAGAAGAGTTAATGTCCACGGCCAAATCTGAACGTTCTTCATTCACACATGCTCATTATAAAAGCAGGCAATGGGCCCACCAGCAGTGTGTGTGTGTGTGTGTGTGTGTGTGTGTGCGTGTGCGTGTGTGCGTGTGTGTGCGTGCGTGCGTGTGTGTGTGTGTGTGCGTGTGTGTGTGCGTGGGAAGGGTAAACCCTACGGTATGGGGACAAAATGTCCCCACAAAGATGGCAATATCCAAAATCCTTGTCCTTGTGGGGACATTTTTTGGTCCCCATGAGGAAACAAGCTTATAAATCATACAGAATTAACTTTTTTGAAAATCTAAAAGAGCAGACAGTTGTGTGTGATTGTTAGGGGGTGGGTTAGGGGTAGGGAATATGATATACAGTTTGTACAGTATAAAAACCATTGCGTCTATGGTATGTCCCCATAAAACATGGAAACCCAGCATGTGTGCGTGCGTGCGTGCGTGCGTGCGTGCGTGAGTGAGTGTGAGAGAGAGAGAGAGTCAGAGAGAGTTAGTGTAGTGCTCATCATTGCACATCTCCAGCGTCTTTGTGTTTGTGCGAGTCAAGCTAAAATGAGAAGGAAATCCTCACTCGAGCTGGTTTTTATCACATCCACCTCTTAAGCTTTACGACATGAGTAAATGAAGCAATCATTCACAGCTGTATGGCTATAACAGAGAAAAAAACTATAAACTGAGAAAACGAACACCTCGATATGACACCACCCACATGCCAACACAACTCCTGATTACAAATACGAAGGGATTTTACCACCTTAAAGACAAAGGCCTTTCATTTTGTTTTTAAACCAATTTTATTATTGTTTTTTCAATCATCCTTGAATTCCGTGGTTCCCAATCAGACATTAAAATACAGAAATACGTGTAAATATTCCATGTTGCATCTAAAAATATGAATAGACATTAGCTGGGGTCTATTTCTAAAAATTGTCCTGTGAATCGCTCGGGGGTCCTATAAAAATGTTGACCCCATAAACATGAGTTAAAACATTTAATATTTAACTATTACTATTATTTAAATGTCTAATATGTGTGTGGAACAACATCAAATTATGAACTCAGTCTCAGACCTGTGCCATCTTTACATTACTGTAAAGTAATTGTATTGATACTAATAAAGAAGAAATAAATTTGCTTACAAAACAAAGTTTTACTTATTTTAATACTTGCAGCAAATAGTAATATGGAAAAAGTGACAACAACATTTTACTTTTGTGGATCTAAACATCATCTAAAATCAGTATAATTATAATGAAGTATCAAACTTAATCAAGCAGTTATTTTATATTAACTCTGGACAAAATAGTAAATAATGAAGATCACCGCTACTCCAGCTTTCACAACCATCAAACAAACCAAATAAACTCAAATCTTCTCCAAAACCTCTAATGTGAAAGTGCTCTCACAGCCCCTTTAAACATCATTAATACAGCGGTACATCATAAGCTCTATGCCAGCACTGTCATCCCTCTAACAGCTCAAGCAAGCCATTTTCAAGCAGTTATTAAGTTCGCTTGTGCTCTGACAAGCCATTGAATGCTGCACTAAATGAATAGCTGTGCTTCAGAATGATGAGTCAGATCTCAAGACCATCTCTAAAGAGCCTCGCATAATTCAGCTCGGCCACAACGAAGAACGGAAAAAAAAAGTAATTTGACAGTGACGAAAATGAAATGGCCCAAAATACCTGTCTTTCCTGCAGGCTAGCAGCCATTAAGGGCCGCACACTGTGACAGCACTCGTCCTCGGGGACCGTGCTGAATAATTCAAGGCTCTGCACATGCAGCTGAAATAGTCCACTGCAATCTCTGTCTGAAGCGACAGAGGTTTGACATTTGCATTGATGTGATAGTCGAAGGACAACAAGCCAAGGCACTCTGATTTTAACAGTGACCGTTTGAAAAGGAGATGATGAGGAAATATAAGGGTAGGGGGTGCTGGCTGAAAAAGATGAGTCCACTCACTTTCTGTCACTGTGGTCCAGGCCGCTCAGGCGGACACCTTCTATTGGCTCGTTGCGTTGGCCGCAGGTGTTGCCGTAGCTGTCATATCCAAATAACAGCCGTGATGCGCCGCCCGTCGCGATGGTGAACCCGCAGATGGCACACTGGAATCAGAGTGAATCAGCATTAATCAGGAGAAGAGTTTGAACAAGACAGCACTACAGGTAAAGAATTAGAAAAAAATAGAAAAAAACTCATCTTTAACAAAGGCTAAAACAGTATTCATCAGAGACGTCAATAAATCAAGACGCTTCTGTGAATCTCTTTATTTGCTATTTGACTTGAGCATCACTGCATGAAACATACATTCACTGTCTCCTAACAAGTTTACAAAGACAAGATTTTTTCTGGAGACAATGACTGTACAAAACTGCAGCACAACACAACAAAATCACTGACATCAGATTTGATGCTTAATAAAGCAAAAGATGTGTAAAACAAAACTCAGGGTTCCCAAATGAGTTCTGATGAATTTTCCAAATTTTAAACGGATAGTTCACACTAAAATGAAAATTCCTTTATCATTTCTTGACCCTCATGTCAATCCGACAATGTACAACTTTCTTCTGTAGAACAAAAACATGATATTTTAAATAACTTAAGTAACCAAACAACATTGGCCCTCATGTCATCATGAGGGTGAGGACAGAATATTTATTTTTGGGTGAACTTTGGGTGATCTTTTTAACGTTAATTTTTTCTCACAAATCAGACATAACTATGATTTGTAAAGTATTGGTACGCACAGGACTAGGCTTGAAAAAAACAATTTAAAAATGTCATGATTTGTGTTTTATACCCACGTAAAGCCTGTTAACTTTTTTTATGTAAGAAGAGGCAAATAATAGTCATGTCAGTTTATTATCTATTTATTCAAGTATTCCCTGAACAAATTGCCTAAAGCTATTAGGTGATTAATTACACATTTAAAGACCTAATTATATATTGAAAAAACAACATCTGGTGCTTCAGCAATATCATAAACAGTGCTGAATGAATTATTATAGACCAAGACACTGTGTCTGTGATACATTACATGTACATGTTACGCATTATCACAGTCGCAATGACAGCTCTAGAATACAATCACAAATTAAGCATATCACAGGTATTCAGCACTTGCATTTGTAAATATATAACAGTAACATAAAGACAGCAATCCAGAGAAAAATGAATGAACTTGATATAATTTATGCATCAAGTAAACTGAAGCCCTACCATTCCTCCACAGAACAATGCAAACAGCAGGAACCATGGCAGATCTGTACAGCTTCGGTCCTCTAATGGTTTCCATTCTCTTTTTGCCCTCTGAAATACAAAAATACAGCACAGACATGCTTGAACTAGCTGTCATAATAACGTTGATTTACATAACAAGGCAAATATCCAGTACATAAACAGTAGTCTTAAGTTAAGGCCTCATAAGTGTTGTTCAAAGCATGAGTGTGTACACAAAAAAATAATCCCAAACAATACTACAATAAATAAAATCTAACAAAAACCCTTATAACAGAATATGTTAGTTGCCCGCGTGTTTGACAACCGCAGTAAAACAGCTCGTGTTGACAGTAAAGCTCAGCAGTCCCTGTCGAAACACGGCGAGCTTGTTTACTAACACACCACATAAGTGTATTGTGCATTATTGTGCAACAAAAATCAAAGACCTTATTTGTATTTGACGCAAAAACGAAACCCTCGCACGTTTGTTGCGATCAGACACACACAATGCTACGCGCGAAAGACAGAATAATAGGATTACACGTAGAGCAAGCGACCATACAGCACTTCACTGGCCCGTCAGCCGTGAAACAATGTATCACATCGTGCGAAATAATGTTACAAACATTCGAAACAATGTATCAACCCATCCGCGGGAAATTCGATACATTCGCGCCAACGGAAGATCGCCTTACCTCTGCGCTTCCACAGCATCCCATTGCCGGAGGGAGGTTAGGATCGCAAAAAAACTAAACGCTACACAGGAGGAAAACAATAACCCCAACCTGCAGGGAGTTGACGGTATATTTTTGACCCTGCATTAATTGCGTGTCACGCGCTGAAAAGATGCATCGACCGCGTTCATCTAAACAAAGGGCTTTCCCCGAAAGAACTGCATAATAATGTTTGTACGGTGCCAGGTAAAAGGGATTATTACTTTGGGATTTATCGCCCTGCACTTCCTGGTGGGCTGAGCAGGTGTAGCCGGAAAAGAACAGCAGCCGTCCAATCACAGGGCGAGCTGGATGGAGGCGGGACTAGCGCTGAATGTTGGGAAACTGGAGGAGCCCGGGAGCTTTAAACTCTGAAGTGTTGTTGTTTCGTCGAAATACATGAACACTTTAGTATACTATGGTGTATTGAGGGACATCTTGATCGTTTTGGCATATATAAAAGCCACATAATGATACATGTGTTACCACATGTTATATGATACCAACTGTTTGATACCGTCACTTCAAATGTAAGTTTTTTATGTCGACGGTGTCTTATGTCAAGTTTATGTAAGGGGTTCTAATTCATAAACTCCTGGACAAAATAAGACTGTATTAAATATGTTGTTTAAAAAGGAAATAATTAATATAATTGATATTGACATTATTGGTCGCTGTTTGTTTTACCAATGAGCCAAAAAGATCATCTCAAAAGGGCAAGCGTCAGTCTGTTATGGTCATCGTCACCGCCCTGTTTCTGCGTCATTCCGAGGAGCGCAACAGCTGTTAATACACTTTTAACAGGACAACCACTGCGTAAAGACTATTAAAACTTATAGCCTACATATAATTCGTACATCAAACAGTCGCTCTATTGCAACGAAAATTTAATTTGATAAGTGAATTTGACAATTTCTTGTTTAGGAACACCATTACACAAAACCATAATAATAATACAAGTATTAGAGACAGGTTTAAAAAGACAGGTTTAAAAACAGGTTTAAATATTTTTAAACAGGTTTAAAAATATTTCAGATCCTGTGTTTTATACAGAATAACAATTATACAAAAGAAAAACATTTGCTAAGACGTCATTAGTCGTCATTAGTCTTAACTACGCTCTATTGACTCATAAGTCGTCACCTTCAAAGTTTCTCTCGGGCTATTTTGGATCAATTAAAAACACCATTCTTTAAAAACCCATGAAGATCATTGTCCTACCATTATTATCCACCGTGGCCTCGGCCGATAAGAGCTTGATGTTGACCGTCTCAGCGCGCTCATCTTCCGCGGTGTGCAGCATTACAGCGCTCTGTGAGGGGTAGAGCCTCAGCTGAGATGCCAGGCTGGACCACAGAAGAGAACCATTGTTCCATTGTTCTCTGTAGTACCAGGGAGAGAGTGAGTTATTGTGTGTGTATGCGTGTGTCAGTGAGAGAGACATGAAGGAAAAGGGAGAGAGAGAGAAAAGAAATACAGAAATTCCAGCCAGTTTACTGTAAACAACATAAGCGAGTTTGAAGAAACTGACTATGCATTGATGCATTTGTCCATTAGAGGGAGCTCGCATGCAGCAGATACAAGTATGACCCTATCCCAGCAGACCATAAGGGTGTACTGTATTTCATAATAGGAAAATTATAATTAAGGATAGTACAAATCAATGTAAATTCAAAAATATTTACACCCAGAAACCTTAATTTGCCTTGAATTAAGTTATTTCCCACTACGTGACTGGTGCTGTAAATTCAAGGGTCAACACTGATTTACTTTATCTCTCAAAGTTAAGAGGAACATACTGTACAATGTGGTCTACCATTTTATGTGTTTATATGCAGTGAGCTGTTTTAGTTTCCCCGAAAAACATTTTTATTAAAGTTGGGAGATTTTGTAATCCTCACAAGATCTGTAGGAGGCTATATTTTGCTGTGCTTATAAACAAAACGTATTACTCAGGATAAAGGCCTGACTCCTGTGACCTGAACTTTCCTCCTGAATCTGATTAAACAGCGTTGACGTGTCTGTCACGCTCCGCTTTACTCAGCATTTCTTCTGCTCTGTTTTGCTTGTTTACTCATGCATGCTTAGTTTTATTATTATTGCTTATGAGGTTTAACTCTGAGATCTGATCATGAAAAGCATACGTTCTGCTTCTCTTTGATGGGCCTGCGGCAGTGAGAGGGGACAATGAAAGTGACAGGCGCAGTATTTCCCTTCAGCAGGAACGCTGATCTCATAACTGAAGATTACTCAGTTTTATCGGAAAACGCTAGTGCCAACTTCTCTGCCAGCTTACAGGACACTTGCATAACTTGTTCATCAAATGTTAAAATTATAATTATGAACTTAAAATCAGTGTTTTTCAACATTTCTCTCCTCATACCTTACAGCTCCAACAGTGGCTCCAGCATGATCCAAATCTTTCCAAGCATGTCCAAAAAATCCAAGATTAAAATTCTATGATAAAGTCTTTAAACAATGAATTGCAGAAATATGTACATCAACTGCTGTCTATTGTCTTATTTTTAGCCGTTTCAAATCAAAACGTTTATTGTTATAATAAAGCAGATGCATCAATAGAGTTTCTGAATGATGTTTTCCATTATTTCCTCACTACCCACTAAAACTGTGAGAAACATTACATGACTTGCTGGGCTAAATGAATTGACAGTGGTTGGCTGTACATGGTAACAGCTGGACTGGGTGTCTAAAACAACACAATCACTTGACCTTTCCTCCAGATAATGATCTCCTGGGCAGGTTGCTTGATGTCATTGGCACCTTTCCATTGTCTCAGTCTTCAAGATTAATCTGCATGAGAAATCATAATAACTGAGAGAAGATTGGAAAACATGTCTGTCTCATAGTTGTCAACTTTAGTATTGATTGAATTTAATATACGTATTTGTTCTGCTAGAATGACAAAATACTGTCTTATTTCATATCATATTCTACAACAGAAAAGCTGCTAGACCTCGCCAGATAAATACGGATTGATTAAATGATTATCTTCACATTCATCTTTGAGTTCTTGAAATCAAGATGACTCATTATTTGTGTTCCACACAGAGCCAGAAGATCAATTCTGGCCTGGGACCCGGAAAGGGATTGACCACAATTTCACTTACTTTCAAAATGGCCACATTGCAACATTACTGGCACACAAAGAGTAAGAACAGTAAGAGAAAGCTAATCTTGGCATGTGTCATGGCACATGGTTGTACTTGTATCTGATAATCTTGGTTGGCCTTAAAGGCTTATGGAAAGTGAATGATTTACTAAATAATTTCTTAAATAATTTCTTAATATTATAAACACACATTAAGCAACTTTAACGGCTAAAATAGGTTCATTAAACAATCATATTTATAGTATAATAGCTGACTACAGATTAGTTGGGACCATGTTGACTGCAAAAAAAGCTGGTTACATGACAGTTCTTTCAGATGCTCATATTAATGATTATTTGAAACAGCCAAATGACACCTGTGCTCAAAACTATAACATTACTCAATTTGTTCTCCTTTACCGGTATGATTAGTGAAATTCCATTTGCTGTTCTAGTTGGACTAAACTAAAAAACGTCCCTGACATTGTGTACTCCACAATGAATTGAGAGATATTGCCAGGTTTGGTTGCTTTGCTGTGAATGAATCAGTAACAATGACCATTAAATCCTCAATGAGAATAAATGTAATATTCAACAACACCCAACTAACACATAAAAGGCAAATGTTGACCTTTATCTAGACTCCTCTTTTGTCCTTTTTACAGATCATATGATTCTGACATTATTTCCAGTGTTGGGGAGGAGCTAACTACAAGTAGCTATTAAATATGAATCTTATGTAATAAAAATAATAAATAAACAATACAAGGATAATGGTATTGTATTACATTGTTTTAAACTTTTCTATTTAAAACATTAGTCAATAACACATATTCAGGTGTATCACATCACATAAAAATACTGGGCTATATACTTTTTAGTATTTACTATAGTAAATAGTACTATTTTACAGTTGTAGAATATTATGGTAATTATCACACTTTATTAACATATACTACAGTATAGAAAATTATACACTTTATAAACCTTGTAGTATACTTTAACATTTACTGTGGTAAAGTAAAAAAACGGTAGTGTATCTAGGAAATTTACTATATAGAGTGCTATAATAAATACAATACTCCTGTATTTTTTCATGTGAGAATGTAAAAAATAAAAGTATAGTTTCAAAGAACCTAGCTATTTTTTATAGTAACTTGTAGTGTAGCTAACTACTTTTTCAGATGTTACTTAACTACTTTTATTTAAGAGTCTAATCTAACTACAATTTCAAAGTAGCTTCCCCATCACTGATTATTTCGCTTATTTTAAGCAGCATGATGTTCGTTTTATATTGAAAGATTGTAATGCCTATATATGTATGCTCTATATGTCTACTCTTCCCAACAAGTACCCAACATAAAAGGCATGGGGATGCGCAAAGATACTGATTTGGTAGATATGATAGTGTAACAATAGCCAGATAGTACCTGAATTGCACACCCCATCATACACACCCTCAATGATGTACAGTAAAAAAACAACATCCACCCCATCGTGGTTTTCCTTGCATTCATTTGTCCGCAGATGTTTGTTGTTACGCAGTTGTTTTGGGCTAACACGTGTTCATCCAGTAAAACCTTGAGCACACATCTTCGTGACCGAAAGTAACCCCTGCGCTCAGAGCGGATGCAGACTGACTGCGCTATAAAACCACTAAAATCCTTCAGATGCTCCTTCAAACCAGAGCCATCGGCGCGTCACTGTCCCGGTGAGGATTATAGCGCTTTTTTAACAGGATTACGACGAATGTCCATCAGAAAGACATTAGCGCTGTCTGGGTAGGTAAGATATGTTTCGTTTCCTTAACTTTATTTTTTAATATACAGCAAACGAACAAAAACACTTGTAGTTCAATATGTTATTGTTAATAATGCACATAAATAGATGATTTAAGTATTTATAAAGACACATTAATAGGTGTCAGATTGAATCTTTGAATGAAAGCGCAGTCCATTGTGCGGTATACATAACAGCGTTCAAAGTATGACTTCGACGAAAAAAAACAACTGCTGTAAAGCTACAAAAACAAACGCTCTCTTTTTTTGAAAGGAAAATATGAATAAGAGCCAAAATAAACATTCGTTCGTTATCAGAGGAGAAAGATCAGAAATGTTCTTTTAAGTAGGCTACAGTCTGCATTAGAACAATGACACAGTCAGACAAAGCTTCAGTCCACCGACCCAGTAAACAAGACAGAAAGCTTTTACCACCTGTGTCTGTAACGTTAAAAGAAATAAAGAACTGTGCAACTGCCTGAGAAAGTCCACGTTTTCCAACAAGCAGCCTCGAGCATTTCACATGGATTTGCGCAAAACTTCATGGGAAACACCTTTGACGTTCTTAAGACAAGAAATTACATCAATATGAAATCATACGGGAAGCTGTTTTTTGCCACAGGGGACGTATGAATCACACTATTAACGTTTTCTTTCATGCATTGTTTGAAATAATTTTAAAATATTTTATATATATATATAATATTTTCATAATCAGCCCGTATTTGTACTGCATTCATTGTAAAATGTCTGTTTCGATGCCAAAAAATATCTCACAAAAATAGTGACTGGGTACTGTTACAGAAACTGATCTCAGAAACCTTGTATGGAACTTGATTGGTTTCTCTTTATTCAAAGCTCAGGAGATTAATGGTCATGTACACAAATCAATAGTTGATGTACAGTATTGCCATACTATCAGTGTGGAAAGCATATCTTGGATAATTTGATCAAAATCTGAAAAAAACGTACTTGATTTGTTTAGATCTTTGATTGCGGATCTTTAAAATGTGTTCTGAATTGCTATTTTCACACACAAAAATCTAAATATCTAATCTGAAAGAGATCTGTGATCTTAAGGACTGAGATGATTACATTTTCTTTCTCTTCAGAGTCAAACCTGGTCATTTTTGTTTTCGCTCAGCTGATTAAATCACAACTCTTTCTGAAATAAACACTGAGAACAATAGAAGTGATAGATGTAGATGACTCGTGGACGTCTGATCCATTCGCATTTGAATGGCGGCATTAGCATAGAGCGAAGACGTCCAGCGAATCTGTGCATTTTAAATGAACCTCTTTGATCTTGAAACGTAGCCATTAGAGTGAATCTACCTTCCCCAGAGACCCTGTGAAATTTCTTGCTGGACGATTCACTGACACCACAAGGTCCACCGCTTCCAGGAATTCTGGGAAGGCACAGATAGGCCTTCCCTAAAACAGGGCAGGAGAGATGGAAAGTGGAGACGTGAGCGAGGAGCAGGGAGGCAGATAGGAGGCTGAACTTTGTCCTGGACTTTTGAGCTGCTCTGTTGGTGGCTGCTTGATGCCTTCATCGACCAGTTTCTCTCCGTGTTTCATTACAGTTGAGAGCTGAGAGTGAAGCGGGACCTGGGTAGAGATGTCCGTTTCTACTCAGCTGGGTCTGCTGCTGTGGAAGAACTTTACCTACAGAAGAAGACAAACAGTAAGACTTTCTCCGTGTATACTTTTCCTTCAAGGATTTGGGAATCAGGGCATTGTTATCCTCTGAAATGAAAACATCATTTGGTCTTATTTGAGGATTATTAGAAAGACATATCCCGAAGATGTTGCTTATTTTAAGTTAGAAAAGTTTACAAAATATTATTGTTTACATTTTATAAATGTTACATTGGAATGGGTAATTATGCCGCTTGTTCCGTCAAGGATACACTTGTGGCTCTTTGAACATTATGAGAAATATGTCCATCTCCACAAAATCATACTGAATCGATACTGAAAATGTGTTGTTAGTTTAATGATCTATTTGACCATTTAAAATGTATTTTAATGGTGTAATACAACATAATCAGGTTCATGCAGTCATAATAAATTATATTTAAACATTTGATTTAAATATGCTACTACGTGAACGGTTTTTATTTTACAGACCTTAAATATGCATTACCTAAAAGGTACATTACTTCTACACTTGTACTAAATCTGGAGGATCTTATCGATCTCGTGTCAGCTATTAATAATAAATGTTGTTAATAAAAATGGCCCTTGATGTCATGACACATCAGCAGCCTTTGCTTTAGACATGAAGGTCTAAAAGCTCTTAGCGCATGACCAGCAGACTGCCACTGTCTGAAGTTTAATGAAAATATTGATTGTTTTTTGGTCTTCATGTTTACCTTGTACAGCTACAACTGCTGACGGAGATTGTGTGGCCTCTATTTATTTTCTTCATCTTGATTGCTGTGAGGTTGAACTACCCACCTTATGAACAACATGAATGTAAGTACGTCATTTGTTTTGGATTACTGTCGTGTATTTATATTTGATATTGTTGATATATAATTTGATGATGTTGCTTAGTGCATATGTTTTATAAACTGAGTTACATAACAGTTTTGAACACAAGAATGTAATAATAGTTTTTTTCCCAAAATTTCTTGTTTGTTGTTCGAAAAATAAATTGCTCCCACATTGTATTTAAAGTGAGATTTTAAGAATATCAGCCACTTGCTTCAAGTGAAGACTGTACAGAAAGTTGTGCAGAAATGTGCAAATCGTCCCAGCACTGATCTCACTTTATGGTGTATCATTAACACATCAATGTGGAATATGAGCACTGATATCTGTATAATCAGTGTTCTGTTGGTCAGAGATGATGTGTAACATACGCTGATGTTATTATAGGGCATGCTGGGATTTAAATAGTGCCCATTAGAGAAAGCATAAACATTTTTGAAATGGAAAATGCAAGCAGTATTTATGATCCTGTTACAATCAATACATAAAAACAAGTTCAATAGTGTGTATTAAATATATGGACCTCCATATAAAAGAGTAACCCATGATGTTTTGCATCTGGTTTATATTTTTTATATGTATTTATTAGCTTCACTTTTATACTGCCTGATTGCCTCTCTAATCTCAATATCAAATTTTTAAACGAAAGGAATCATTGTGCCTTGTATTATTCATAGCAGTGGCACTCAAGTTGTACATGACTTTTTGGCATCTTCCCTAAACTTCTGTTTTATTTGCATTTATTTAAATTCATTTAGAATTTTTGTTTATCCAAAGTTGCTTACAAAAGAGAAAAAATACAAGCAGGTTATATACTACAATATATAGTATGAAGTATATACTGTGTGAACTTGGATATATGTCAGATTGTGGTTCTTCTGTTTTTGGGGAACTGAGAGTCGTGATCATGAGATCATTTTGACGTACGAATAGTCACATTTGCGTGCTGTGGCTCCTGTTTGGACAGGAAACGGGGGGTATTGTGTATAATTTCACTTCTCCTTTAAATTCTGGATTTGTGCAGTGATGGACGAATAGTTTTGATTTGAGACTTATCGAATGTGACCGCGGCATGTTGCAACATCTATTGCTCAAGTGATTTAAAGGTCCAATGTGTCATTTTTTGGAGGATCTATTGACAGAAATGCAAAATAAAATACATAACTACGTCTTCAGAGGTGTGTAAAGACGTAATAAAGCGTTATGTTTTTATTACCTTAGAATGAGCTATATCTATCTACATACACCGCGGGTCCCCTTCGCCATGTTGTTTCTACAGTAGCCCTAAATGGACAAACTGCTGTACAGAGTGGGTTTTGTAAATACGTTATCTCCTTCAGCAAAGAAGAGAAAACGTGATGACATCTTAGTTCTGTGTCAGCCGCCGGGAGGGGTGAAGTGAGCCGTTGGTTGCAGTTCCCAACCTCACCGCTAGATGCCGCTAAATTTCACTTTAAACTCAACCTTTAAAGGGATATTTCACTACCAAATCAAAATTTACCCATGTTTTACTCACCCTCAAGGTATCCTAACTGAATATGGTTTACTTCTGGAAGAATAATCCAGTCAGAGTTATAATACCACGTATCATTTTGCTTCCAAGCGGTAGAATGGGAGTGCACAGGTGTTTATTTTTTGAAGCTCCAAAAAGTGCATCCATCGATCAAAGAACTGCTCGACACGGCTCCGTGGTCTTAACAAAGGTCTTCTGAAGCGAATCGATGGGTTTGTTTGAGAGAAATATCCGGCAGATGATGTAGGCATGTCGTAAGTTCCGGTGACCGTCATTTGCCGGAAGAACAAGCCTCTGGTTCACGTGCATATTAGTTAGGAGTAAAACATGGGGAAATTTTGAATTGGTAGTGAAATATCCCTTTAAAGGATACAAATAACATTGTACAATTCGGAAACAATCATTTTTAAGATCCCAAACCCAGAAATATTATTTAAGTCAGTCCAATTTCTAACCACATCGAATGTTGCATTAAATGGCTTTCCTGTGGCTCAGTGGTAAGAGCATGGCACTAGGCATAATTGACATGACATAATTAGAAACAAATGTATAGTATAATGCAATGTAAGTCGCTTTGGATACAAGCGTCTGACAAATGCATAAATGTCAAATGTAAATGTGTCAATAAAAATAATTTATTCATTCTTTCTTCTGATTTTCCAATTAAATGTGATATACAGTCAACATAATCTTGACATTTTTGTGACATTCACAAGTTTCAGAATAAATATATTTTTGTATGTCACACATACCCGCTATGAGTTGATTAGCTCATGCTCTTAGTATTATCTTATCTGAGCTGTGCTCAGCAGTCGGGCAGCTGGCAGTCTTAAGGTTGACTGATAGCAGGCCTACATAATTGACTCATTATAGAAGTAACAGTGATCCTCTGCTGTGTGCGTGAGGATGGTGGGAGACATAGGTCAGATTAACGCGTATGTAATCACTTTTAAAGAATAGCTTCCTTAAGGAATGGAGAGTGGGATGTTAACTGATGTTTTTGCAGGTCCACAGACAGATAAGACAATCTACGGGTACATGTCCATTATCTGTGTATAGGGATGGGCTGCAATGCTGGAACATGTACAAATAACAAAAATCTCATGCGGCACATCATGTCCAGAGTTAAACCGTTGGATGTTCATCTGATAGCATATCAATTCCATCTAGAACCCCCATTATATGGACCAACATGGACGTCATACATGAAGTCGAATAACATGCGCTATTCTGAAAAAATAAGGTGCCATGATGTTACCAGAAATTAAAAATATCTTTCAGAAGTTCAATGTCAACATCTTGGTTGTACAATGTCTTCTCATCTCTGGACTTAATGTGAAGTTAATGTCGTACTTCTAAATATGTTACAGGTCACTTTCCCAACAAAGCCATGCCCTCAGCTGGCACCCTGCCCTGGCTCCAGGGCATTGTCTGTAATGCCAACAATCCCTGCTTCCGACACCCAACCCCTGGGGAATCTCCAGGAGTTGTTGGGAACTTCAATGACTCCATGTAAGTTGATGCCTCCAGCCGAAGATTTAAAAAATAACACGTCAGCTTTAATATGGCCAATTATGTGTAATTTATGTCAGCGAGCGCAAACTTAAAAACTGCAGGTAGTAGTTTTTAATTCAAACTTTTTTTTGCAGAATCTCACGTCTGTTTTCTGATGCCAAGAAGATTTTGCTGTACAGTCAGAATGACAGGAGCTTAGATGGATTCAATGAGCTTATCAGTGCTGTAAAAGACATGCAACTGGGGTCGGCCGGTGAGTACAGTAGAGTACAGTACAGGGGCCACGAATCAAAACCTTATCACTCTTTCTTTAAGCAGTAAGACTGTTGAAGCTGCGCTGTCTTAAAACAACACCCTTATTGCTTTAAAGGTCCAATGTGTAATTTTGGGAGGCTCTAATGACAGAAATGCTATATAATATACATAACTATGTCTTCAGAGGTGTATAAAAATCTTACATAATGAAGCGTTATGTTTTGATTATCATAGAATGAGCTATTTCTATCTACATACACCGCAGGTTCTCTTGCATGGAATTCGCAGAAAAAAGCAAAAACAAGACGACATCTTAGTCCTGCGTCAACCACTGTAGTGCTTCGAAAGGGAGGGATGGATTGAGCCGTTGGTTGCAATTCACAACCTCACCGCTAGATGCCGCTAAATTTCTTACACCGGACCTTTAAATAAAAGAAATGAAATCTAGGCTTGAGTTACAAGAAACAGTCCCTAACATGTAAAGAGTAAATAACGCTGCTTTGCATCATAAAAATAATGATCAGTTATGGATGCTGTGTTTTATCATGAATGAACCTGGCTATTAACCAATCAGCATCAAGGAAAAGATCTATCCAGGTTAATTATAGTCTTTATGTCTGAAATGTCCTAAGCAATCACACAGTATTTCTCACTTTATAGCAAACAATTCCTCTTCCGCATGCAAATGTGTTGCATGATACCCTAAAGTGACTCAGCAAAACTTGTAAATGTGTAAATGTGACCCTGTCTGTGAAATTCAGGCTAAAGTCTCAATCTAATTTTGAGATAACAAGCAACAAAGTTTGATTTTAGGCATTCATTTAACTATGATTTCAATCTTTGACATTGCCTTATTCAGTCAATATTTAAGATATCAAGTTTATATCTTGAAAGAATGAGTTTTGTTGAAAACATTATATCTCAAAAATGGGTTTTCGCAGCCAGGGTCACAAATATAAAAAATAAAATTCTTTGGAGATTTGTCGGGAGAAATGTTCCACCTGGATAGAAGGTGGGTGGCTGAAAGAATCAAATCTTTCTTACAAGCCGTAACATGTCAGTATCAGGGCTTGTGTGGGTGCAAATAGGACACACACACACATCCCAGAATCCAATCCTCTAACATTACCTGCCTGTTACTGAGTAGGCAGCGCAAAACAACTCGTCCCGAATCCAGACCGCTCTTCTCACGCTAAGTGAGGTTTAATCACATCATCCTGTCTAATGGCAGAAAGGTTTAAAAGCCATCACAGAATGTCTCGACTTACAATTTCAACATTGCCCGTATTGAGCTGAAGACTGAAGTACGGATCAGACCATTTATACATGACATTGTTCAGCTTATTGACAATATGAAAAACATGTGAGTGTGATCTTTGGAGTAGAGCGATCTCTAGCCAAATTCTCAAGTAATACACTCACCTGTGTTTCCAAAAGGCACTTTTATCCTGTAATGCTCCTCGCTTGATCAACTTGTCAGGGCAGACGATCTTAATCCTGTATACAAAACAGACAGAAAAATGAATATAAGTGTATTGTTGAAATATAGAATTTTTGATTCAGCTTGAGAGATTTTGATTGGTACAGAAGGTAGATTCAGTTTGCGTCTTTCAGGCGCTAACCATTATACCTTTTGGACTTCCAGAAAACTACAGCATTCCAAACTACAAACCGACTAGATGAATTAAAGGAATAGTTCACCAAAAAATGAAGATGTTGTCATAATTTGCTCACCCTCCAGTTGTTACAAAAAGACTAGTAGATAAAAGACTATGAGAGTCAATGATGGCCCAAAATGGCTTAAACAAAGCCAAAACAAAGAAATGTATACAGGTTTGTAACAACTGGAAGGTGAGCAAATGATGACAACATCTTCATTTTTTGGTGAACTATTCCTTTAAGTAACCAAGAATCATTATAACCAAGTTACATTAATAACCAACAGTTTGAAGTTAATGATAAGATGCTGTAGATGCTGAGCTAAATATGAGAGCAAGAAAAAATCTTTTCAGCGCACCTGTTTGTGTCTTGATCTGTGTGACAATAGGGATGCTTTGAACTCACTACACGGTTATTGTTTGTGCTTATCGTGGCTTCCGCATGCTGTGATCTCATTCAAATTTGTCTTTATTCTTTTCTGAGTATTACAAACATGAAAAAGCCAAGTTCAATGGGTTTACGGCCGTATTTAGTGCTTAAACCCATTCACACTTGATTATTTGCTATGATAAACGTACTCCTGGCTTTCTTACATTATTTCATAATGAGTTACAGTTTCATTAAAAAAATAATGAGGTCAGGTGATTTTAAAGCCAAAAGACAAAAAGAGAGTTGTTTATTAGGTTTGAAGATCACAAGATTTTCTGGACTGTTACTTGGTTTCATGTTGCCCTTTCATGTTACTGGAAATAATTCCCACTTCTAAAGTCGGAATTGTTATTTAGTAATTACGAGTTTGTCACGTTCAAGTTGTTTGTTGTGGTAAGGAATTAAAAGAATCAAGAATCATGACTGAACAGTTATATTATTTCGCATTAGCTTTTTGTCTGTTTTTGTAAACACTTTCTCATTTGGCATAAAAGTCATTTGGCATAAAAGTTCAATATATAAATATAACATGTATTTAAGTTCTAGCTGTCCTGACAATTGAACTAAAGCCTGTGGCATACTTCGTTTTTTTACGTGTACGCGAGTGTGTTGGGCTGGCATGGTTCCCCTGCATGACGTAATTTTCGTCATCAGGAGGTTCCGCGGCCGTCCGCACATCCCGTACGCGTACAGCACGCCAAATGTTGAAAGCAGAGTCCACAGTATGACATACTGCGCATGTGTCGAGCTCGTCCATTCGCGCTTTTCTGCGGTCGAGTATGATTTGGAAGCTGCGAAACGCGGTTGCACGCGAGACTTGACAGACGTAGAAAGTGAAAGCAAACAGTGAATCGTAGTAACACACTCATGCTGTGTGTGTGTAAACTTGTCAATGACGACCTGAACTGTGCGTCCGTGATGGCAGCGGGAAACATCAGTGACGCGTGACCCGCGCAGTTGACTAATCACGCACACACACACACAGCCTACACTGGTGGGCTCAAGATCTACTCGTCTATCCACGTGAAATAACAACTGGAAGAAATTCAAAATGTGCAGGTCGTACATGCACAAATACTTGTTGAAAAGTACGCTGTCTTGAAAACTAGTCGCAAAATGTTTCACTGTAGGCATCGTCCGATGCCAATTTGGTAGACATCGCCCAACCAACACACGGGTTTTGATGCATGCGCATTACGACATATTGCAATATCTCTTCGGGCCTACAGGGGTCAGGTTTTCTTTATTCTCAGCCTCAGATCCCCACGGATCGTTGGATAAACGTCTGATGCATAAGGCACACTTTTCTGGAAACACTTCAGCATGTTCGAAGTCGTCATCTGATTGGTTGAATTTCACAGGATTTCCGGGAGACGTGCATGTCGCGTTCTTTAACGGTCCACCTGGAAACAACACGAAGCCGTCTGATCTAAGAAGTAAGCTGTCGTGTTTACAACAGTTGCTATGTGAATTCATCACGATAGACTAAACGCGTAATTCTTAAAAGTATGCAAGGTTCGCGGCATAAACGTATAATCATATTGATGGTGTTAACTTTTGACACGTTTGTGAATGTACACCGGTCTGTTACTGCGGGGACATTTCCACGCCTCTAAACATGATGCGGCACAAAACGAAACGTGATTGGTTGCTTTCCCTGTCAGTCATGGCCTCTTGGGCAGGCCTTGGCCAAAGAAAGTGGCGATAAATTCCAGACCTTCAGTATGAAGGTATGGCTACGCGAGACTAGGTTTTCTTCTACTACATTGAATCGATGCTCCCAGGACACGGTTGCCACCTGGTGGTTACTGCAAGAAATGGATGCGCATGCGCACCTGCACACACTTTGTACACGAGGTAACAAAATTCCGGCGGTACGCGTACTATTCTGATGACTAAATTTGCCTCACGCCCACTGTACGCTGTCCCTCGCGTACGCGTAAGACGGGAACTATACTTCGGGCTTTAGTGTGCCCCTCAATTACGTAACACCACTGTGTAAGCCGTAGTGTGCATTTTATCTGGCCACTTATTAGAATACTAAACATGTATCATGTGACCCCACCACGGCTCATTTAGAATCTGTAGATCTATTGCCCTGTTGAAAAAAACCGCATATGCTGGGTTTGGTATGTTTTGATGCTGGTTTGACCAGCTTAAACCAGCACATGACCATCTTAAACCAGCATCAAAACATAACAAACCAGCATATGCTGTTTTTTTTCAACAGGGTCCGTTTATACGTGCATGTACCTGCTTCAGGAAAGCTTTACAAATCACGGACCAGAAATTTACAGATAATCCCTAGATATCTTCTTTCAGATTGTATTGGACTCCTCCCACATTTTCCATGTACAAAAAAAGCATGAATAGTTCTGGAATTTGCCACCTCCTGGGGGTTTCACCCCATACGAGATGAGAGCGAACACGTTTCCAGCCTTTGTTTCCCTAAACAATACAAATGGAAGACATGGAGACTGTTGGGCTGCTGTGAGTGAAGATTGTACTAGGTATTTGTTAGGCAGGTGTGAATGGCCACACTTTCCACGGCCATACACATCCACAGGTATGACTTTGCATATACTGCGGTTGAGGATGGAGGAGGGGGTGTTGAGCTACATGGGTCTCAAGTCAACCCCAATGGGGGACTTTTATTATGGCAGATGATAAACCATTCTGTAGACTTGGAAAGCATGAGGGACCCGTTACATATCTAAGGACAAGAATATCACCAACAACAACCCGGCAACTGTATAGCAATATAATAAACAGCTTAGCAACCACCCAGAATTCTGTTGGCGAATTGTGAATGGGCAAGCACCACTTACGCTCTCCTTAGAAAAAGAAAAAATCAAATTTCTTTTCAAAAGAAGAATGAACATTGTATTAGCACCTATTGCATTATTGCTCCTGTATGACATATCGCTTATTGCTCCCTGAACTCTCTGTAAGTCGCTTTGGATAAAAGCGTCTGCTAAATGACTAAATGTAATGTAAATGTAAAAACCGGCACATATTTAAGAAGCAAGTTTATGCAAGTTCCCCTTTTCGTGAATTCGTGGAGGGCTGTTTGACATTTAGGAATCGAGGCTGCCCATCTACGGAATCACCTGATGAATCACCCGACGTTTCTCTTCACGCCCAGGTTCAGCACACCACCTGGCGTGCTCAGACACGCACTTGAACTTTCCAAGAGGAATGATATTTAAGTATCTGTGTCTATTGCGCTAAAATTCAACAAGTGACAAGTGAGCGCTTGAATTCGAACAACAGTCTCGTATAGGTATGCCACATAAAAGCATACTGTCGGATAAAGGGGTGAGTTCCGGAAATGAATCCCAAAATGTGGGGGTGGTTCTGATGAAATGCACTCAAGTTGCTGAAACCGAATAACTGCAGCATTGTACCACGGTTTTGAAAAGCTCTGCTTAACACGCACACACTAAAGTGCCGTATCTGTCCTCAGGTTTCAAGCTGAAGGACTTCCTACGGGAAAATGAGACCCTGTCCGCGTTCCTCCGGGAGAACGCCTCCTTTACCCAGCATTCTGTAAAGCACATTCTGGAAGCACAGGTGAATCTGGAAAAGGTGAGCAAGGAAGCTTACAGTACGATTGTGTAAAATCATACTATGCATGTCTTCCCTTCACATTCAACTTCTTCGCTTTCAAAAGTGCACACGCTAAGCCAGTGACCCAAACCTCACACTTACTGTATTATATTTACAGTGCGTGCGGTGCATAGGGCATAGTCATTATTTTTCTAGGTCAGTCTTGATGTTAACCACATGCTGTTAAATGGCCCTTAGGAACCAGTTAAAGTGAAGAAACAAGCATGCGTCTCAATTGTTGTCTGTATATCGACAGCTGTTAGCCGTATGATGTGCCCTCAGGCCATACACTTTCATCTACACAATTTACAGTCCCCAGAAATGCCCCCTAAAATGCATTCAAGACATCTAGGCTTAAAGCCATTATAATGTCCTTCTGCTGAAAAGAAACACATGGGTCACCGGGGCATCTTTACCTCTCGCCGTCCCTTCTTCTTACTGGCCCTCATCACAACGCCCTAAGTAATAGGTTCTGCTTGTGTTTTAGGTCCTGATCAAAGGTTTTGGTGTCCATCTGAAAGAAATGTGCAGATCCGCCAAGCTTGAAGATTTTGTGACCATCTCGGATGAGGAGGTGGCTAGACGCACACAGGACATCATCTGCTCATCTTCCAGCACCTGGTTAGACCAGGCTGAGAGTCACTTTAAGTCCAACCTGGACTTCATTAAACCTCTAAGGGTAAGAAACACGGTACAATAATAATACAACAATACATCTTTGGATAAATGGATTCATGCCTTTTCAAAACAGTACCTTGAATAACTATTAAAAATATATTATGCATAAGACGATATATTTTAAGATTGCATTGTGACACTATTTTATGATAACTAATCCCCCAAAATAATAATTAATGTATTTTTGAAAATATTTACATCTCATTACGGCAATGCAAAAAAACTAATAAAATGTGTTAAAGGATGTCAAATTTAATAAGAAACATCCCTGGATACAATGTGATGCAATATGAGAATGATAAGAAAATTACTGTAATGTACTTAGTCATAAAAATAATAAATAATAAATATCTGGTAGTGAACATTTTCTTGGCAGTGCCATCCAATTTTATCAGTGAACCGTGGTACTGCCAGAGTGAATTTTGTAAGGGTGTCAGATCGGACACCTTTTAATGCGCCAGATGACAACTGTCATTTAGTCAATGAAAACTATTAGATGACATAAAACAAATGGGCCCTTCAAGAAAACATCTGGTTATAAGGGTTCAAGAAAACTGGATACCTCCAGACACAGCGGCTTCGTTGTCAGAAACAGTGTTTATTAAACTGCTTGATAAAGTCCATTCAACTCGTGTCTAGAGGGGACAGAGATCATCATGTTATCTCTGTAGCAGGTCAATAGCGTCCATCGCTCCTTC
Organism: Triplophysa rosa; assembly: GCF_024868665.1. Taxonomy (NCBI): domain Eukaryota; kingdom Metazoa; phylum Chordata; class Actinopteri; order Cypriniformes; family Nemacheilidae; genus Triplophysa; species Triplophysa rosa. Next base: position 20,952,459 of record NC_079902.1, read on the forward strand.
ACTGCTGAAAAACAAGACCAGGTGACTTAATCATTGGCGTGCACTATACTATGAAACAAATCCATCATCGGATCACAGAGATACAGAAAAAAGAATAAGGTTAGAGGGAGCGTGGGAGGATGCAAGTTTTCGCCTGTCGCCCTACCCACCTTAACGTATAGCCCGGAGACACGGCTGGATCTCACAACATGTAATGACAGCTTCAGGACCTCTGTTCTGCTTTCCTGAACATTTGAAAGAAATGCGAACATGTTGACCCATAGATCACATTGATCACAGGGGCAAACTGTGACTCGGCAATGCGATTCTTGGAAAGTAAATTGGAATAGTGTAATGTTCCTGTAGTTCAGCGGGTAAAGCAGGATGCTAGCAATATCATTACTTCCCCCCCAAAAAACATATATATATATATATTTAAATGCACTGTAATATAGTTTGCTGATAAAAATGTCTGCCATATACAAAATGGAATATATTGTGGATAAATAAAAGCCTGGATGATGGGGCAGAGAATGTGTGGAAAGAATGTGGTGTTGCGTAACATTATGGTTATGTTTCATATTTTTACAGCTATGCAAATTAGATACTTAGAGAACGAGTCAACACTAATAGCAACAAAAGATTTAATTTCACGGCCATATAAACCAAGTGCTACACAATACTGTAAATGACCTCAGGTCAATGTGACCTACAATGCAAATGCACCTGCTGAGCAAATATTTGATTAGATTAACAGATTAAATAAATCTTACTGTCCAGATGAAAGTTCTGCATGTGCACACAGTCGTCTAACGTAACCTGCGCATGAAGACACTGTTAAAACGGATTTAAAACTAATTCTGTTTTTCTTACAGCCAGATGTGAGGATTAACGCCAGCGATGTCCGTCAAGTTTCTAAAGCCACAGACAACCTTCTGGAAAGTTTGGGATCACTGGCTGCAGAGGTAAATCTAATGTTATCTACTAACTTTTAGCAAACATTTATGAACCAATGTCACGACTCACGACTGTCAAATGTATTTCAAGAAAACACCACATAGTTAAACTGTAAATAAATGTCACTCATGCCTCACCCAAACTATTTGCTTAAATCATCCCACGTGAGAGGCAGTGACATTTAATGATGAGGACAACAGTTGAGCCTGTGACGTAGCAGTAAAGGTGTCACATGGGAAATGTCATTGAGTTTGGTACTGTCTTGGTTGCCAGCTGTAGCCGTGCACAGTGGGAGGAAGAGAAAGTTGTTTCAGCTCTCAGCTGGAGAGATATACAACCAGGCACAGCTGAACAAGCATACAGAGAGAGAGAGAGAGAGAGAGAGAGAGCGAGAGAGAGAGGTCAGCTTCTAAAAGCCACAGTAAAGTCGTGTGGTGTACAGTTAGATAGCTGTTCGTGATTTGTCTACCCATACAAAAGCTTCTCTGTTTTCTGCTCAACAAAGAGCGAAACCTTTGGCTCCAGGTCTATACGGAGGAGAACATTAAACTCAACTCCTTTCTCGGGTTTTCTGGCTGTCCCTCAGCTTTGAGGCGTACGCTGAATTCCTGTAACCTTTCACTGTGTTGGCATGACACTACAACGCTCACTTTACCTCGAGCTCTGTTGAGATTACACTGAAAAAACAGTTCTCATTTTCCATTAAAGACTGTTCAAGTTTGAATGTTTTAGACTTTTCAGGGATTATAACATGAATAAGTGTGAGGTACCCAACTGGCAAACTATTTGGCAACCTCCCCTAGTCCCCTCTATTATACACGAAATAAGAAGCACGTGACATGGCTGCTGAGTCAGATCCGTAAGGTGCACGTGGTTCATTCTGGACTTGAACAGGCCTGCAGTTGCCATGCGCCACACCTCATTTAAAATAAATGTCCAGGAAAAAATCTCTATTCAGAATGGAACACTAACATAATAAAGACTGCATACTGTACCGCATGAGAATGAAAATGTCAGTAAGTGAAAAAGCACGCATTAGGAAATAAGAAGCATTTTAAACAGTTGTATTTATTTCGTACTGCCAAGACACACGTATGTCAAGATGAGCTCAAACATTTTTGCATCAAACTCTTCCAAGGCCAAAAAGATCCGCAGAGGAAAACTGTACAGACCTGAAGCAAAAGTTTCCATTTGCTCTCCTTATACATTTCACAGATAATTGAGATGTGACGATGACTTTTTTTTTTCATGGTACAATTTGTTTTTTTGTGGGAATACAGTTTACATTTAGGACATTCAGGAAGAATGAAAGCATCAGCACATGACAACGGCTTCCTCTTGGCCACCTTCTGAAACACACCTCCCAGTTTTACAAAGGACTGGTTTTGAACCTTTTGTGTCGGTCAAAAAGCACAACCAGCTTTTCAAGGGTGTGCTTATTTGGTTGTAGCCAGCGGTTCAGTTTGACAGACCTTCGGGGCATTTACTCTCTGGATTGGGGATTGTAATGTACCGCCTCCAAACATGCGTTAGGCAATGCCAGCAGGACTCTCAAAGACTTGGAAAGCAAGGCTAGCATTAAAACGCACAACAAAAACATGTTCCCTTATAAAGTCTGTTTGTCAGTCTGTCACCAAGAGACGTGCAGTATATTCAAATTTCTTAAAAACCATGCACCAGCGTAATGCTGAAATAGACACACCTGTTCAATAAAGCCTCCTAGGTAAATTCATTACAAGTGCATATCAATCATTCTTACTTGACTCTGATTGAGATGGTACAACCCTGTGATTCCGACAGCTGGCTAGTATGAGAAGCTTGAGCGATCTACGAAATGAGATCTTGTTTCTGACGGAAAACGCCACGGGTTCGCCCAGTATGATGTACCAGGCTGTGTCTCGCATCGTCTGTGGACACCCGGAGGGCGGCGGCCTTAAGATCAAATCCCTCAACTGGTACGAGGACAGCAACTTCCAGGCACTGTTCGGCAGTCACAACAACAGCGATGATGAGCCGGTGACTGTTTACGACAACACCTCCAGTACGTCAAACCTACAGCAGCAAATACTCATGGTTTTCAATGAGCACCATACTGTCATACTGCACACTATAATCACGTCACATAATAATACCAAAATCATGTATGATATAGTCTACGTTATTACCGTCTGGTTCATATTCAATTGAATTAAAGCTTATTTGTCTCAAAATTATAATTCTAGCTCCATATTGCAACAACATGATGAGGAACATGGAAACCAACCCCATCTCTCGTATGATCTGGAGAGCCTTAAAACCCCTTCTGATGGGGAAGATTCTTTACACTCCACATACACCTGCAACACAGAAGATCATTCATGAGGTAACTATCCATATAAATACCTTAATGAACCATATGACACATTCATGAATCAATGAGTCATATATTACATTAAACATATGATGAATGAATCAATGGATCATATCCTAAATGATCCATGCGTTACATGAATGAATCAATGAATCACACCCTACATGATTCATATGATGCATTAATGAATCAATGGATCATATCCTACATGAACCAATTGATATATGAATGAATCAATGGATCATATCCTAAATTAACCTTAAGATGCATAAATGAACCATATGATGAATTAACGAATAAACGGATCATATTCTACATGAACCGATCAATTATTTGTATCTTACACGAACCATGTGATTCATGCATGAATCTTTTGAATGAATGAATTAGTGAATCGTATTTTAAATAAACCATATCAAACATAAGTGAATCTGTAATATCGACAAAAGTCAGATTGAACCTATGAAACTTCAGTTTTTGTATTTGTGTATTTTGTTTTGCTCTTGACACACTGTTAAGTTTCACATGTCTTCATTTCCAGGTTAATAAGACATTTCAGGAGCTCGGAATTCTTAGAGATTTAGGTGGAATGTGGGAAGAAACCAGGCCAAAGGTTTGGAACTTTATGGAGAACAGTGAAGAAATGGATCTAATGCGGGTACGTTACACTTTACTCTCATCAATGCCCCCATCTGGCCATATGATGTCGTTTCCATGTGCTAATTTTATCTTCAATGTTTTGTTCTTCCAAACACAGACTCTTCTACGAAACAACGTCACTGCGAATTTCTTCAGTGATAAGTTGGCCGGTACACAGTGGAGTGTGGAGGATGTTGTAAGCTTCTTGTCCAAGCATTCTGAAGACACACGACCCCATGGAACGGCATTCACGTGGAGGGATGTCTTCAACGAGACTGACCAGGCCATTATGAGCATATCCCGTTTCATGGAGGTAAGGAAATATCTTTTTTTGCTAAATGTAAAAAATAAAATGCAACTAATTGTATCTGTCTTTAAAAACTGCATTTCCAAAAAGAATCAAAAACAACATATTTATGTCATTGCGGATGTTCACTAGCATAAAGAACATTATTATGAATTTGACACACGTTTATAATCCTACTTACAGTGTGTAAATTTGGATAAACTGGAACCAGTGAGCACAGAAGAGAAACTGTTGAACGAATCCATAAGTCTGCTGGATAACAGAAAGTTCTGGGCTGGAATTGTGTTTCTCGACATACCCCCCAACAGTTCAGAGCTCCCTCCACAAGTCAATTACAAGATCCGCATGGACATCGACAATGTGGAACGCACAAACAAGATTAAAGACGGGTGAGTCAACGTTTTCTTTCTCAAAGCTCCTTAATGACACAATATTGCAATGTTGAAGAGACTTGTGTGAAAGCTATATAGTCACATGCTCGAGATGTCTTTCTATATGGCAGGTATTGGGACCCTGGTCCCAGGGCTGACCCGTTTGAAGATCTCCGGTACATTTGGGGAGGATTTTCATACCTTCAGGATGTTATCGAACACAGTATTATCAGAGCACTTACTGGGACAAAAGAGAAGACTGGTGTCTACATCCAACAGATGCCATACCCATGCTATGTAGATGACATGTAGGTACACACACACATAACATTGAGAACAAACTATACACATTTCTGACCTTGCTGTTATGTTGTAGTTTTCTCCGGATTATGAGTCGATCCATGCCTCTCTTCATGACTCTGGCCTGGATGTACTCGGTGGCTATCATCATCAAAGGTGTCGTCTATGAGAAGGAGGCCCGGCTCAAGGAGACCATGAGAATTATGGGATTGGACAATGGAATCTTGTGGTTCAGCTGGTTCATAAGTAGTCTGATTCCTCTACTGGTCAGTGCAGGACTGCTGGTTCTTCTTCTCAAGGTACTAAAGGAATTCATCACACAAATTTCTCTTAAAGGGGTCATATGACACGGCTAAAACGCATATTATGGTTTGTTTTAGATGTAATGTAATGTGTATACACGATTTAAGGTTAAAAAACGCTGTATTTTCCACATACCGTGCATGTTTGTATCTCCTCTTTGCACCGCCTCTCTGAAACGCACAGATTTTTTACAAAGCCCATCGCTCTGAAAAGCGAGGTGTGCTATGATTGGCCAGTTAACCAGTGCGTATAGTGATTGGTCGAATACTGCAAGCGTGTGACGGAAATGTCATATTACCATATTTGGAACATCAGGTCCCAAAGCAAATGTACTGACAGGTACGCCCACCTTACTTGCGTATACATTTGGGTGGTCTAAGTCAAATCATACCACAAACTGAAGTAGATTTGTGGGGGTGTGGTTACACGAGGCGTTTCAGGCAGGTCTGGGTGAGCATTCGCTTTTAGATCTTTTTAGATCTTTTAGAATACATCTTTTGTTCCGACACTTAAATTTGTGCAATTTTACATGTCTAATACATGTATGGGCAACTTATAACACACCAAAGACACAGTATTCGCGCCATATGACCCCTTTAATATCTGTTTCAACCAGAAAACTTTCTTTACTAAACTATTCATCTCTAATTTCAATCATGTTATTGATCAAAAATTCCTAAAGCAACAAAAGTAACATATATTTATAATCTAATGAATCTTGTATGTAAAAATATAATTTTAATAAAACAATTGAATTTAGTTATTTTTCTTAGATCTTGTTCTGTATTTTAAGCATAAACTTAATAAAATAAATCATAAAATTAGATCACTGAAACATTCATAATTTATTTAACCTTTCTTCTCAGAGGAAAATGTTATTTCTCAGAGGTTGCTCTTTCACAGCTCAGGAGATTTTAAAGAGTTCTCGACAGTTGTGTTTTATCTTAGTATCGACTTAGTCTCAGATGTTTCTCCTAAAATTACTCAGTAGAATAGAATCAAACGAGACAATTGTTTAAAAAAATCCATAAAGAGTATGGATGTGTAAAATGAATGTAGATTCATTGTAGTGGTAAAATAATCTGCATTTGGGTAAATGTGATGAGAAATGTTTGAGTTCATATTGAGATCTTCGATAATATTGACTTTTGATTGCAGACTTGACAAATCTGAGCTCAGTTTGAGACATTCTTCAGATCTCTTCTTAAACTCTAATGGAGACTTAAACTCTAATGAGATTTCTGGACTTTTTTTCTCAGGAGAAATATTTGAAACGCAGATGAGATTTAAGCAAACGGTTCTATTTGATCTACATGTAATCTCATTGATGTCTAGGAGAAATAATTGAGATATTAAACTATACTATCATTTTCTTTCTTATAGGTTACAAAAAAGTACTAATGGTATTGATTTGAATCTTCTTCACAGATGGGTAATCTCCTGCCATACAGTGACCCCGGCGTTGTCTTCCTCTTCCTCGCATCATTTGCCGTCGTAACCATCATGCAGTGCTTCCTCATCAGTACGGCGTTCGCTCGCGCCAACCTGGCAGCCGCCTGCGGGGGCATCATATACTTCACCCTTTATCTGCCTTATGTACTCTGCGTGGCCTGGCAAGACTATGTGGGCTTCACTGCCAAAGTCATCGCTGTGAGTTGACAACTTCTTACATCATCAACCTGATTACAAAGTGCAGATGTATGTGTGCAGAGTCACTGTTTGCTGCTGTGCTGGGCCCAGTAGATTAGGTTATCTTGTATTACATAAGAAAAGTAATTTATGCTACTTTCTTTATCTAGAATGATTTACAGGTGCCATGAATGTGTATGATGCACAAACTTTAGAAATTACTTTCATGCAAAAGCCCCTTTAAGACTATTTGCTGAAACTACGAAAGCGTCTCATTACTTACGTCTGACTGCTAAGCTTGTGTCCTTGCAGAGCTTGCTGTCTCCAGTGGCGTTTGGCTTTGGTTGTGAGTATTTCGCTCTGTTTGAGGAACAGGGGATTGGCATTCAATGGAACAACCTCTTCTCCAGCCCCATGGAAGAAGATGACTACAACCTCACCAACTGCCTCATACTCATGTACTTTGATGCCTTCTTGTACGGCGTCATGACCTGGTACATAGAGGCCGTGTTCCCGGGACAGTACGGCATTCCCAGGCCCTGGTACTTCCCGTTCACTAAATCCTACTGGTTTGGAGAGAACAACACAAAGAATACCACTGTACATGGAAAGAAGGGCAATTCTGGAGGTAGGAGCTCCTCTTTTGTCATTTATTAAAAGCGTTTGAATGATTAAAAGTCACATTTCAAAATACACTGTCAAACGTTTGGACGCACCTGATCATTCTTTATTTCTTACTATTTTCCACATTTTGGAATAACAATCATCAAAATAATAGAATCCAATAATATAACATAATACAAAACTAACCAAAAATGTTGAGCTCTGGACATTTTCCTAACCAATTCTCAACGTTATTGAAGGGGTTTTCATGTATAACAGACCCGTTTGGCAAGTAACCACAAAATTATTCAAGTGTGTTCAAACCAGGATTAACAACAGCATGAAACGAATGCTTACGTTGTTTTTAAAGCCGTTTGCATTGAAGAGGAACCCACTCACCTTGAGCTTGGAGTTTACATTGAGAATCTAGTGAAGGTGTATCGTCACGGCAGGAAGTTGGCGGTGGACGGTTTGACGCTCGGCTTCTATGAGGGTCAGATAACCTCATTCCTCGGCCACAACGGCGCTGGAAAAACCACCACAATGTCAGTTAACATGTCAACAGAGGGCATTATATGAATCATTTCACAGTAGCTGACCATAAGCTCACATCCTTCCATGCAATGCTTTCAGGTCGATTCTGACTGGCCTCTTTCCTCCGACCTCTGGCACCGCTTACATCATGGGCAAAGACATCCGCTCAGAGCTGAGCTCCATCAGACAGAGCCTCGGTGTGTGTCCACAACACAACGTCCTCTTCAGCATGTAAGTGCCTTCTTTAGAAACGCAAACTGATTGATGACCGATGCATCCGTAGAGTTCTGCTAATGATAGTTGAAATATTGTTTGACTTGGGATGTGTCAGGTTGACCGTGGAGGAGCACATCTGGTTCTACGCTCGTCTGAAGGGTCTGTCAGAGGAGGAGGTGAAGGCTGAGATGGAGCAGATCTTGGGCGACACCGGCCTTCCACATAAACGCAAATCGAGGACAAGCCAGTTGTCAGGTGTGTGCCTATGTGATCTTTAGAGCTGGGTTCTTATAGTTTACTAAAACTATTTCAACATTTGACATCAACTAAAATAACGGCCTAAATATTATTTGAAATCTAAACGAAAATTAGAATCGATGGAACTGAAATGAGTTAAGGCACTAAAATTGTTAACTGTAAATAAATAAATAGATAAAAACTGTTAAGTCAGAACTACACTTAACCTGAAATAAAACAAATTAAATATATAATGTAATATTCAAAAAATTGTAATAAATAAGTATAATAAAATGGCAAAAGCACAAACAAATTGTCTAAAGATTTAACTAAAACTAAATTATGAAAACTCAAACCTTGAAAACTAAGAATATTAACATTAGAAATATTAATAAAACTTTAAAGAATTGGTTTGGATGCAAACTTACATTGTCTTTTTTGTGATTTATCACAGGTGGTATGCAAAGGAAACTCTCCGTAGCCCTTGCGTTCGTTGGTGGGTCAAAGGTCGTCATTCTGGACGAGCCGACAGCCGGTGTGGACCCGTATGCTCGCAGAGGCATCTGGGACCTTCTTCTTAAGTATCGTGCAGGTAATCCACCCTTTCATTTTTGAACATCATACTTAATATTTCGCTATAACGTCAGAACTGACGAAACTGACCACTTTGGGGGTTTTTTAGGTCGTACCATCCTCCTTTCCACCCATCACATGGATGAGGCGGACATTCTGGGCGATCGCATTGCCATCATCTCCCATGGAAAGCTTTGCTGCGTGGGCTCCTCTCTCTTTCTGAAGACGCATCTGGGAACGGGATACTATCTTACTCTGGTGAAGAAGAACGCAGAAGCTTCTCTCAGCTCCTGCAGAAACTCAAGCAGCACTGTGTCTTTTGTTAAGAAAGTAAGTACTTAATGAAGTAAACCTAATGGAGAATAGATCAATGGTTAAGCTTAACCAAACCATTGTTTCATTGGTTCGGCAGGAAGACGATACATCAGAGAGCAGTTCAGATGCTGGTCTTGGAAGCGACCAGGAGAGCGAAGCCGCCACAGCGATTGGTAAGACACCACCAAACCTCAGCATTTTGGAAATCTTCAGTTAGTCCTATGCACTGATGCTAACTCGACCTTTTACTGTCTGTATGTCAATGCAGGAACTACGTGGCCTGAATCTCCCGTCGTTCCTGTAGATGTGTCCCTCATCACCAGTCTGATCCTCAAGCACGTTACTGCTGCCCGAATGGTGGAGGATCTTGGTCACGAGATCACATATGTGTTGCCGTACGAGTCTGCCAAAAATGGTGCTTTTGTTAAACTCTTCCACGACCTGGATGACCGCCTCGCTGACCTGGGCATTTCAAGCTATGGAGTGTCAGATACCACACTTGAAGAGGTGCGGTGTACTCCGTCTCGCCTTTTATCTGCAATCAATAAGAATATTATGAAAGTAATTTATGCTCTCTCTCTCTTTATAGATTTTCCTTAAAGTGGCAGAAGATAGCGGGGTTGACACAGAAATCTCCGGTATATTTCTAGCTCATTTATAGCCTGAATAAACCGTACAAAGGCAGTGTAAAGAGCAAAGATTTTATTGTGTTTGTGTTTTTGTTATAGATGGAACTCTGCCGATACGCAGACGCAGACAACATGCATTTGGTGCGGACCATCAGAGCTGCCTCAAACCCCTGACTGAAGATGACAATTCTGACAGCAATGATTCTGATGCTGACCCAGGTACGCCAGCCACAACAATGTATTTCTTTCTACAGTATTCCTATACTGACACGGATCATGGGAACACGTATATAAAACCTACCTAGAATGCACTGTAACACTTTAGATAAATGCATCTGCAAAATGAAAATGTAAAAAAAATATTTTCATTTCAAATCAGCATTTCTAGATGTATTGTGGACATTCCAGTCCAGTGTTTGTTGAATTTCAATAAAATCAAACCTCAGGAGTGACATGAAGTCATCCAGCAGCAATGTGAAAGACTGACAGCATGACAAGACACATGAAAACTGTCATAAAAATCTAGGTTATCACACAACATTTTTTAAATATTACTGTCGTATTGCTTTAAAGTGAATATGACCTTGTTTTCTTTGTGGTATTTGAGGTCTGAAAAAATGCAAATAGAAACAATATTTTATTTGAAATTTGGGAGAAAAACTGTTAGTAGTTTACAGAATGAAACAAAATAAGCATTTTACCTAAACACATACCTATAAATAGTCAGTTCAGAAAAACAGAAAATGGTCTTTAAAATGGTCTCTTAATATTTTTCTGTAATAATAGTAAGGTTCCAAAAAAAGTCTCTTTTTAAAAGTATTACCATCATGTTGATTCAATTTCATTGGTTTTCAATGCCCTGTTTCTTAACTTGCATTATTTATTTTCTCACAGAATCCAAAGAGTCCGATCATTTGAGTGTTGCTGATGGTAAAGGATCATATCAAGTGAAAGGCTGGAGTCTAAAGAGGCAGCAGTTTGTGGCTTTATTATGGAAGAGATTTCTTTACGCTCGTCGGTCAAGGAAAGGCTTCTTTGCGCAGGTGAATAAATGCCTCTGAATTATGGAAAATGTAGTCAATGAAAATTACACACGCGGTTCAGTTTTGATCGACTTTTATTTTTTCTTGCAGATTGTACTTCCTGCTGTGTTTGTGTGCATCGCGCTTGTTTTCAGTCTTATTGTTCCCCCTTTTGGAAAATATCCCAGTCTGGCTCTGAATCCATGGATGTATGAGGAGCAATTCACATTCATCAGGTACATACAGACACCATTTTTCCACATGAGAATATATATAGTCACAAAATAATTTTGACTAATTCAGCATCGCTCTGGTTTCAGTGATGATGCACCTGATGACATAAGCACACAAAAATTACTCGGCGCTTTAATGGATGACCCTGGTTTTGGAACACGATGCATGGAAGGTGAACCCGTTCCGTAAGTAACTTCTATATTAAATGAGGTTGCAATTTAGTCAAATTCTGCTCATAACGTTTAATGATGAAAAAATGAATCTTCTGTCGTGATTTTTCAGTGACGCACCTTGTACGATGGGAGATGAGGACTGGTCCACTCCAGACCTTCCAGAGAGCGTTTCTGACATTTTCCGGACGTCAAACTGGACCATGGACAATCCGTCTCCTGCTTGTGAGTGCAGCCGTGATGGCAAGAAGAAGATGCTCCCAGAATGCCCCGCAGGGGCCGGTGGACTTTCACCTCCACAGATTAAGATCAGCCAAATGGATACACTCCAAAATCTGACAGGGCGAAACATCTCAGACTACCTCGTGAAAACCTACGTGCAGATCATTGGGAAAAGGTACAGTGAAGGCCCTATTTGTGCAATCATATGTTTTGACGCTCGCGGTTCCACCTCAATGTGCTCATTAACGTTTCTTTTCTTACAGCTTGAAGAACAAAATCTGGGTGAACGAATTCAGGTACGGAGGATTTTCACTGGGTGCGAGAAGCACTCAGGTCCTTCCGCCCGCTGAAGAGATCGATGATGCAATCTCTCGGGTCAGGCAGATCTTTCAGCTGAAGAAGGCAAGTCGAAACACAAACCCTTTTCATAAAAATGATGAAATGTTCATAAAAATCTGGAACAGTCCATGATGTGTTTCTTCTCGATCTTCAGAACTCAGGCTCTGCAGCCGATCGTTTCTTGAGCAGTCTGTCTTCCTTTATCAATGGGCTGGACACCAAAAATAATGTCAAGGTGAGTGACTAATACATTTGAAAGATATTATATTGTATTGTTTATTAAAGCCAATATGAGTTCTAATAGGTGGTGTTATTATTTTTAGATATGGTTCAATAACAAGGGCTGGCACAGTATTGGAGCTTTTCTAAATGTTATGAACAACGGTATCTTGCGTGCCAACTTACCACCTGGTAAAGACCCCCGTCAGTTTGGCATCACTGCATTTAACCATCCGCTCAATCTGACCAAAGAGCAGCTCTCTCAAGTCGCACTGTAAGCAAAAAAACGTCATTTATACTTTGTTACTTTATAAGACAAGGGCTTTACTAGGTCTTACTAATCAATTATGCCTTTTCAGAATGACTACCTCTGTGGATGTGTTGGTGTCCATCTGCGTGATCTTCGCCATGTCCTTCGTTCCTGCCAGCTTCGTGGTCTTCCTCATTCAGGAGCGAGTGAATAAGGCCAAGCACATGCAGTTTATCAGTGGAGTTCAACCGTACCTTTACTGGCAGGCCAACTTTCTCTGGGATATGGTCAGTGGCTGCACCTCATCCGTATCCCACAATGCACCTCTCTCCAAATAAGAATGCTACTAATCAAAAGTCCTTGTTTTGTTTTATTGATACAGTGCAATTACGTTGTTCCCGCTACTCTAGTCATCTTGATCTTTGTCTGCTTCCAACAAAAATCATACGTGTCTGCCACCAACCTGCCCGTTCTTGCTCTTCTCCTGCTTCTCTATGGGTAAGTAAAGCAGATTTCTGTAAAGCTCATCTAATACTACTAGACGATCGTCGTGTAGCTAATGACAATACTGTATATCCCATACATCAAATGAAAATGATGATCTTCGTTTGTCTTCTCAGATTTTCCATTACTCCTCTCATGTACCCAGCGTCCTTCTTATTCAAAATCCCCAGCACAGCTTACGTGGTTCTCACAAGAGTCAACATTCTCATTGGGATCAACGGCAGCATCTCTACTTTCGTAATGGAGCTGTTTGGAAATAACGTAAGAATTCAATTCCTCGTTCTGTTCTGACGTCATTACGTCTGAGTGTAAAAGTGACATCACATGCCCATTTCTGACTGGTTCTCTCCTCTCGTCTTCCATAGGAGATTGGTGGCATTAATGACATCCTGAAGAACGTTTTATTGATCTTCCCCCATTTTTGCCTCGGGCGAGGTCTCATTGACATGGTGAAGAACCAAGCCATGGCTGACGCCATGGAGAGATTTGGTAAGACTAGCTAAAATGACAAATGTTTTGAGACAGATCTGAGAATTTGGGCGTGATAAACGTTTTTGTCTTCCGTCAGGTGAGGACCGTTTCCGTTCTCCGCTGGAGTGGGACATGGTGGGCAAGAATTTATTTGCCATGGCGGTTGAAGGAGTCGTCTTCTTCATCTTCACTGTCCTCATCCAATACCGTTTCTTCTTTAAACCAAAGTACGTATCATCAATATAGCCGCAGTGAAATTCAGTTTATAGGAACTGTGTGCACCAGTTAATCTCAAACATCTAAAACAATTGGTTAACAATTTTTGCAGGTCTTTTAGTGCCAAGCTGAGTCCGATTGGAGAAGAAGATGAGGATGTTGCCAGAGAGAGGCAGAGGATTGTCAGCGGAGCTGGTCAAGGAGACATTCTGGAACTTCGACAACTCACTAAGGTCAGAAGACAACAGGATCACAGGGCACCTGGATGAATTTAAAGGGATACTTCACCCAAAAATGAAAATTCTGTCATCATTTACTCACCCTCGAGTTGTTCCAAAAAGGTATACATTTCTTCGTTCTGATGAACACAGAGAAAGATATTTGGAAGAATGCTTGTAACCAAACAGATCTCGACCCCCATTGACTCCCATAGTAGGAAAAATTACAATGGTAATCAAAAGTGCCCCAGAACTGTTTGCTGTCCTACATTCTTCAAAATGTCTTCTTTTGTGTTCAACACAACAGCAAAAATGATAAAGTAATTGTCCCACTATGGGAGTCAATGGGGGTCGAGATCTGTTTGGTTATAAGCATTCTTCCAAATATCTTTCTTCTGTGTTCATCACAACAAAGAAATGTATACACATTTGGAACAACTCGAAGATGAGTAAATGATGACAGCATTTTCATTTTTGGGTGAACTATCCCTTTAAGCTTAAATATATGCAATAATATAAAATGATGTAAAATGTTGTTCATGTTGGCATAGAGACTGTATGCAATGGGGAAAAAATGTCCATTGTAAAAAATACAAGACACCTTCATCAAACTTTCATGTTTTGTCTTACAGGTGTATAAGAGGAAGGAGAAACCTGCTGTGGATCGTCTCTGTGTAGGCATTCCTCCAGGAGAGGTAATTCATGACAGCCGTCTCCATCGAATGATCTTCTTGCTGACTTCTATAAAAGCACAAACTGACAGCTGTGTCATTTATGTTTCAGTGTTTTGGTCTCCTCGGGGTCAACGGAGCTGGAAAAACAAGTACTTTTAAAATGCTGACGGGTGATTCTATGGTCACTAAAGGTGAAGCTTTCTTAGCAGGGAAGAGGTGAGTTCATCTCAATAAACAACATACACTACATCGTGGCAGCTTGACATATTTCATTTATTTAGAATAACCTGACATTGATATTGACGCTGTTGGTTCATGCTGTTGTTTGTTTTCCAGTATTCTCAGAGAAATTGATGAAGTTCATCAGAATATGGGCTACTGCCCTCAGTTTGATGCCATTAATGACCTCCTAACCGGACGAGAACACCTGGAATTCTATGCTATTCTGCGTGGCGTACCCGAGGAGGAAGTTTGTGAGGTGAGAATAATACAGATAAAGTACAATAAATATGAACATATTTGAAAAAGATTGTTTAATGCAATATGACCTTAAGGGAAAATCCAAACCCTACAAAACCAAGACATTTCCAAGACATCAAATGAAAAATATGAGATATTATGCTTCCCTTCTATTTTAGGAACCGTTAGACACATGATGACAATATTCCCATAATGCAACAAAAGATTCTTATGACCGTAATGTGAAAAATGTGGTATTGTTCAAATAAAAGTATTTACAAATAGGCGAACTTCCTCATCACAATACTCATGACAATTTAAATACTTTAGATTTTGCAGTGAAACGTGACCTTTTAATTGATGTTTTACCTCTCGTACAGGTGGCCGAATGGGGAATCCGCAAACTGGGTCTCGTGAAGTATGTGGACAAAAACGCCGGAAGCTACAGCGGTGGCAACATGCGCAAACTCTCCACAGCCATATCTCTCATAGGAGCTCCTCCAGTGGTCTTCCTGGTATGTGTATTTCCTCCAACACACACACACACACACACACACACACACACACCTGGCTCAAGTGTTGTGCCTCCACGGGTGAACGGCTGCGAATGAATCTACAAAAACAACATAAATCTGGATCATAAGATCGCTGTTTGATTATTCTCTCGGCTGGGTTTCCTCTTCTGCTTGTATTAGACGTTCAGCATCATAACACCCCCAGAGCTGAATTACCCTGAACTCCGTACCCTTTCCCTATAAGGCCTCATAGTGTGTCGATTACACAAAGGCCACGCTATGAGAGCTTAATCTCCATGTTGAACGTTAGGAGTGTGTTTTGGTTCACTTGAGTGTGCGACACACGTGTTAGGAAGAGGGATGGCTTTATTTGATTCAATTATTGGAATTATATGGAATGATTAAGTGTTTCTTGCTTAACCCGCTGTCTCTTGGTTACAGGATGAGCCCACCACAGGCATGGACCCCAAAGCCCGGCGGGCGTTGTGGGACTGCATCCACAGTGTCATCAAAGAGGGCCGCTCTGTTGTGCTTACCTCACATAGGTAAAACTCACTCCATATTTCCACATGCACGAGTACTGAATGATACAATGGGCAAATACTAGCAGTGTTTGAAGCTTTGACTAACAGAGTATTAGTAGGCGTATAGTTAGCAAGATGCATGATGAACTCAACATTCAACTTTTAAAACACGATGAAACATTTTGATGTGGCAACACCTGTTAACCCTCATTGTGCCGACAGCATTCGAAAGCTTTGTGAACACTTTGTTTTCCACTATGTGTCCTTTCTTTACGGGCACTCGTGCTAACCTGTGCCGTTTTCTCTCAGCATGGAGGAATGTGAAGCTCTGTGCACTAGAATGGCCATCATGGTGAATGGCCGGTTCCGCTGTCTGGGCAGCGTCCAACACCTGAAGAACAGGTAAGTTCTCAAATAACATTCATGAGACTGTGACTTGCAAATGTATAAACCCGAAACAAACAAACGTGCAGTTTACAGGAAGCTGGACATGGAAATTCTGTTATTATTTAACTAAAATACCTATGTAGAGAATATGTGTGACTGTACAGTTTTGCTCTTTCTTCAAATTTTTCAGATTTGGTGATGGGTACACCATCATTCTGAGGGTCGCCGGTCCAGATCCTGACCTTCAGCCTGTAATGAAGTTTATCGAGAGCGAGCTACCCGGCAGCACTTTGAAAGAGAAACATCGAAACATGCTCCAGTACCAGCTCTCCTCTTCCCTCACGTCCCTCGCTCACATCTTCAGCATCCTCGCTAAGAACAAAGAGTTTCTCAGGATAGAAGATTATTCTGTGTCCCAGACCACTCTGGACCAGGTGAGGGTCGTTTTCAACACTGAAGCTTTGCGCTTCATCTGTTCTCGTGCGTGTGGTGACCCCTGCTGGAGAAAAGAGAAAATACAGCCAAAAGAAGTCTGTTCATTAAGCATTTTTATACAAACATGAAGACTTTTCTTTGGAAAACGGATCATATTAAGGACATATAATAACATTTAAATATTTACAGTTACAATTTAGATAAGTTGTCCATTTATGAGGTTTATGTGGTACGTGGGGGCAGTTGTGACCTAATGGTTAGAGAGTCGGACTCGTGACCAGAAGGTTGCCGGTTGGATTCTCAGGGCCGGCGGGTAACAACTGAGGTGCCCTTGAGCAAGGCACCTTACCCCTACTTGCTCCCCGGGCGCTGCAGTGATAGCTGCCCACTGCTCCGGGGGTACGTGTGTTCACCACTTGCTGTGCGTGTGTTCACTACTCTCTGGATGGGTTAAATGCAGAGGTCACATTTCGTTGCCTTGTACTTGTACATGTGCAATGACAATAAAGTTGAATCTAAAAAAAAAAAAAAAATCTACATATGCTTCAATACCCATAAAACATTCCCAGAACCTGTCGTTCATGTCTAAATACCATAAACCAGCGGTTCTCAATGGGGGGCCGTGGCACAGAAGGGGGCCTCAAGATGACTAAAATTTTTAAATGAGACAAAAGGAGTGTTTTTAAAACGAAAAAAAAAAAACAAGATATTTCTTAGTATTTTGCCATTTTTATAATGAATAAACATTTTCCCAGTGATTGTCAAGTTCTAAAATATTTAATTGTGTAGAAATTTGGAGTTTTTGTGAGTGGGGCCTTTGTATATTGCTGAATACAATGGGGGGGGTCCTTGGGGTCAAAAAGGTTGGGAACCCCTGTCATAAACTAATATCATAGCAAAAATATTTTGCATACTGTGTGTGATTCGGTGTGACTAAACGTTTTTCTTCTCCATCCACAGGTGTTTGTTAACTTTGCCAAAGACCAAAGTGACGATCACTGCGACAACTCCATTCGTCGTAAAGAGACGGGGGTTAACATGGCATTACTGAACCCACTGTCTCATGTAGAGAATATGGAGAAGCCAAAAGAAAGCTTTGTGTGAGCTGGGATTTCTCTTTACACTACAAGCTAAACTGGAGCCAATGGATTCCACACATTTCACAATGTTTTTGTGGCCTTTGTGCTGCACTCTGCCAGTCCGACCTCCATCTGAAGATAAAGTCCTTGGGTCAGCTGAGAGGCAGAGGCCGCAGCCAGGATACTCAATGCAAGGCAATGCAGAAAATAATAGACTTCTTGAGTTTTTAGCATGGCTGTGTGCGAGACACGCAGTGTTAAACTTGAAAACCTGCCATTATTTCTTTTGATGCAAACTGCACACAGACTGTATTTTGCGCAGTTGTTGGCAGAGATGTGACCGATGATGATTCAGGCCCATGGGAAAATGCCAATGATCAAGAATTCAGGGTCAGTGTCTTTGTATTTTATTTTCTTAAGATTAGAAAGCTGAAAAATGTCATGCTGAAGAATCACAATCATTTGCGTGGCCCAGGGCTAAACTGCAAATTGTACCATGGTAAATAGATTTTGCTTGTTATGTCTTTATTTATAAGTCAGAAGTTGTTTTAGATGTTTTTAAAAGTGTTTTTAAAAAAGGGGCATTATTTAATACTATCAAAGAGTGCCTCGCTGCAATCAGAATCTATGAGAGAAGTGATTATTGATTTTATAGGGTTTTTTAATAAAAAAAAAGGTTTAGATGAGTAAGCTTTACACACTATGTAACAAATACCTCGACTGACACTGTATTACATCGTATTGGACACTCCAGAAGTCGTTGGAAGGAAATTAAAGACGTGATGTGCCTTCTTTAGATAAAGCACACCTGGTATGTCCTTCACACAGATGAAGAACAAAGTCTTACTGGTCTTCCAGTGGCCAAAACCACGTTAAAATCTTCAGATCAAACCAGCCTGGCCATTGGAAACCACCTTAGCCCGGAATAATGTTTTTCAACAGGACAGTAGAATTCTGCCTTGATCTTTTTTATTTCCGCTGTGTTGTAAGAAGCCGTTCAGTACAGTAAGTGTGATCTTTCCGTTATTATTTTGGAACAGGCAACAGTGATGCCTTTTGTCCAAGCACTTTACTTGATATGTTAATTGGAATTAATTTAATTGGAAAATGTATTTTGCACTGGATTTTCCACAGACAAAGTATTGACGTTTTTCTTTCGACCTAAATGACAGAACAAACCAAACCCTAAAAAGACAAAAGTCTTACATTAATATTCATTTCATACCTGTTTACATTTCAAATGTTTGGCCGTGGGATGTCTGTTACTCACCTTGTACACTTACTGTATTTACTTACACAATAAAAACATGCCACTTCTACAAACCGAATATTTGTTTCAGTTGAAATTAAAGTTATGAGTTTTTATGTCAACCTGCTTTATATGCAATCTCTTTTCTAACACAACAAGGCATCGTAATTCTCCAAACCTATAGCATTATAAACACAGGGCAAACAACACATTTGAAGAGAACACACAAAAGGTCGGTCCAGATAAAGAGAAAATAAATGTTTTTTTTTATTGCTCTATTCACATATTAGGTTATGACACACACGTGCGCTATTCCCTCCAGAGTTCACACATGAAGAATTCTTTCTCTTTTCCAGTGTTTCGCACATTATCAATAAATTAAATCCATGCAGAAATCCAATTTATGCTAAATGTAAGTTAACGATTGATAAAGGCATGAATATCTATCAAATCTAACAGACATGGAATCATTTATTGTAGAGGGATGAGATGACATGCACATACCACTCACTGAACAGTTTCTGGAAAAGTTTGAGGCTTTCAGGGAGGAAATAGTTTTGTTCAATGATGGACACAACAGGGACTTTTGAAAACGAAATGTCAAGAGACCAGCTCGTCTTTACTGCATCATCTGAATCAGTTCATTTATTTGTCTTTCATTTGGAGTCTCAAAGTCCCATCAAACCGAGTCCAGGCTATTTCAGTGGTGAGAATGCACAGGGGAACATGAGTTTGTTCTTCTGTGACACCAGATATGCAGAACTCTCCCTTACTGGAGAAAAACAAAAGAGTGACATTTATAACATAAATATGGATGTACAGCGTGAAAACAAACCAATTGTGTCATCAAAAATCAACAATGTGCTGGATTTTGCACAAAGTTTATTACTTAAAGCTTTTAGATACATGTTAGGACGTGTGGCCAATTTTTGTTGTTACTTTTTTACCCCACACCCAACCTAAAGGCAAAATGAATTTTCCCCAAATACTCTTACAATCACTGTATGACCATCTGGTGCAATAAGCCAAACTAAAGCTGTACCTGCTGCCACCACTCTGGCATCTTCATGAGAGTGCCGTCGTAGCGCTGCTCGCTGGTCAGCGCTCTCATACCACCATAAAACTTGCACTGTGCAGACAAGACAGATCTGAGTATTTTTATTATATTATATAAAGTATATTCGCTTTCTTAATTGTCTATTACGTACCTCGATTAAGTTGCCCAAATTCAGAGTGAAAAACACCCACTGAGTGGGCGTACCCTGATCCTGTGCGGGTACCTACTGCTTTCTGAAACACCTGACCCCACACCGCCGGGCCCCCCGGCTTCAACTGGAAAGTAGCCAGCTCATAAACACCTTCAGTAAATGAAACATTTAAAACCTTTAGGTAAGTCAAACTGGTTCATGAGGTCACAAAAAAGTCTGATCCAACTAAGAAACACAGCCTCTAACAAACAATCATCTACTGTATTTCAAATACAAACATAAGGACAAACACACAGACACAAATATAGACACACAAGTTCTCACCTCCCTCTTTGGGTGGCTTCTGAATTTGACTCCAAGGTACGAGGTATGTCACTTCATTATCCTGAGAGGTCAACATGGGCATGGCTTTAGATATGTACTGATCTATCCAGCTGGAGTCCTGAGCCAGGGCTGCCCGCACAGATGCCCGCTGGGCATAGCTGTCTAAACAACATTATAGCAAGGGGGTTGCCCTTATTAAGCACTGAAGAGAGTTGCAGAGTTGAACAATTCAGCAGAAGTATAGTTCTCACCATACTTCCAGATGTGGAAAACCTGATTGAGACCCCCATATTCCACAGTCCAGTAGCCAAGGAGTTCTGAATGGGAGGTCCGAAGGGTGATCTTCTCATTGGTCAATTTGAGAAAAGCAGAATTGAGATGGGGTTGGATGAAATAGGTGCGGAACTCATAGAAGGTTCCATTCTGCTGCCTCGGCCCAGTGGAGATTGATGCCCTGAGCTGCTTAAAAATATAAAACAATCCCCTAGTGACACCCTGTGGTCATTATTAGAAACGAACACCTATGTCACAGACTAAAGCTGGATTTAAAGCAAACAATCGGCTAGTGACACCTTGTGGTCATTTACTACAACTAAAAGCGTCATATATCATATCACAGCAAGAGCCAAAGAAAATAATCCGCTAGTGACACCATGTGGTCATTGTTGGAAATGAAACCACAATGATATCAATGTTTGACAATGCTAATGAGAAACCTGTAACTCTTCACGAATTTAGGTTTAAATTTTAAAAAGCATTTTGTTTAGAAATGTGTTGTTTTTTATTTTTATGTTTCATGGTGCACATTTAATTAAAGCCCACTATTCAAAACTATCATTGTTTGTTTGGAGGACACCACATTCTAAAAACCTTGAAACTTCATGTTAAAGATAAACCACAATGTTTGCATTCTGTGATATAAGGCCTGCCGAAAGTACAAAGCTCAAACCGTATACTTCTAAGCTTTAAAAGCTTAAAGCTTTTTAAAGCTTTTACTTTAAAATCTTTTGGTATTGCAATTAAACATATACTGTATTACACAATGATAAAAAGGGAATTAAAAACAACTCTCTCCTAAAAAAATAATATGTAAGCAACTACTCTAGTTCACCCAAAAACATAAATCCTGTCATCCTTTATTCACCCTCACGCCGTTCAAACTCTGTCTATGACTCTTCGTTCAATGGAACACAAAGCAAGATGTTTTGAGAAATTGAGGCTTTGTGCCCATACATTTTAAGTCAGTGGGGGTCCATGTAGTTTGGTTATCAACATTCTTTAAAATATATTCTGTATTATCGGTGTTCTGCTAAAGAAAGAAATTCATACAGATTTGGAATGACATTAAAGTGAGTAAACGATGAAAGAATTTTCATTTTGGGGTGAACTATACTTCTAACGTCTCAATACATATATACTGTGCTAATCTTTTTAACAAGACAACTATTTTTTGTTGTTGTCTCAGACTTGAAGGTTATAACAGGACAACCAGGACACAGACACGAGGAATACGATGACCATGTACGTTAACACTAGAACATTCATATTCATAACATGACATTCATCACACGAGTAAACTGAACGAAATGTTGACTTATGAACGTTTAAACTCGACCTTTTGTAATGCTTACGTAATTGTTTTGTAACATTACCAAGGTCATACAAACAGTGTTATGTGATCATAGGCTTGACAATGGTGGGCGTTCTCTGACACACTCCCCCCGAAATAGTGACGCTTGTTTTTTATTCCAAAACAAATTAAAACACTTTCACTTTAAGCGTTTGTCAATTTAATGTTTTGTTTTTGTTAGAGAGTAGTTATTTACAACGGAAATAAAAAGACAAATGAAGAAATAAAACTCACCTCAGGCCGGCTTTTCAAGAGGCAGTGTTTTGCGTAAACTGACGCATTCTGCAACGCGGTACGCCACTGTATCATTTTGCTCATAACGAGCGTCATGATGTATCTACAACTGTAGAGAGACAAAAATACAAGTCAAACGTGCAACTCGGAACGAAGTTCACTACGGAAGCCGAAAAGTATTTATTAATGGAAACGCATATGAACCCATTCAGCTTCTGTCCGTGCTGTGGATTTTTTTTTAAATGCACAAATCATATTAAATTTAATTTTAAAAAGTGACATTTTATATGCATTGTAGGGAAGTTCTTTTCAGCATATATTTTATTGAAATGTGTTAGTGCAAGAGCACATGTATGTATTTCCTTACGAAACAAAAATATAGGCCTAGTTGAAAATAATAATGCAAAATATTAAAGAATACAGTTCCATATATTGAAACCAAAATGTGTGGAATTGTATATTACCATTGTATAGTACAATATATCACCAATGAATTTTTATGTTTTAAATATATATTAAATTATTTAATATATTGACAATTAATATTTATGAAAATATATTTTCTTCGCGTAAGGGTTAATACATATTGTTACATATTTTTAGTTTATATTTTTATCTAGTCTTTTGATTTCAACCTAATTTTAAACTTATTATTTATATCTTTAATTTATGTTGTGTGAACTCTGATGGAATTTCATTCATTTCACTATATGGTCAAAAACATCCAATAATTGGAATTCCATTCATTTCACTTTGGGGCCAATAACCAGGGACACACCTCCTGTTTTTACGGATATACAGGCTGGTGTATTTTGGATTGTGCTCAGCAATTTTTGGTCAGACTGGAATGTTTATCCCTTAATAAAGAGAAAGACAATAGAGGGGCTCTGATCTCAATGTTGTTGACGGGTGACGTTGGGTAGGTGGGGCAGACAGGCAACAAAATATCAGCACCTCTCCTCCTGCCCCTCACTTTCAAACTACTTGTTGCTTTCCATCAGCATAACAACACAGACAAGCTAGAAAGCAGAAAGAAAGAAGTGTTAGGCAGTTTTCAGGTAGTCCAACTATAGCCCAAAAACATCTCTCAGGGTTTATCAGTAAGGGTTACCTGCTGAACCTTTAGTTTACCTTTAGTTTTGTGATACATTTGATCATCATGACCGGAACAGCTGTGGTGATGTTGAGTGTGCTCTTCATCCTGTCTGTTGGTGAGTCCTGTCTTCAAGTGAATGCTGCCTTCAATATATATTGGTATTTTGTTTATCCTGAATACTAAAACTGAATATGCGTAATCTTCTATATTCTCCTAATTTTCCAGGTGCAGAGGATAAATCAAGACTCTACCGCAGGGTGAGAGATTTCTGGGCTATAAATCCTAGACCTAGCCAACGTGAACTGGTTTACAGTTATTTATAGTTTATGTGTAAATAATTGTGTGATTTCTATATGATAGCCTGCATGTGGAGGGTTGAGTGTCAATCAAGCATGTCCCCTCAACTTCTCTCCTGTTTGCGAAAATGATGGCATCACATACGTCAATGAATGCACCCTGTGTGTACAGAGAATGTAAGTGCCATGTCAAAAGAAATTAAATTAGCTTATTATGAATTATTTATTCATCCTGTAATGTGCCATGATGTTGGACTGTTAAATCACTAGGATGTTTGTTTTGTAGGCACACTAATGCAGACATTCTGATTGTGAAAGAAGGTCACTGCTGAGATGGACAAACTCATGATATCATAACTTCTGCTTTATTATCTATGTTGGTGTGTTTGCCATGCAGATCTAGACCTGTATTGCAGGATGCATGTGCATGAGTTTTTTTTCCAATTTTAATGATCTAATCATATACATTTAGTGTGGTTTTCTTGTCAGTTTGTTTAACATTAATATTGTTCTGTCTTGCTGGAATTTATTTAAACTCGTCTTGCTTAATAAACATAATTATTGTGTGCAGTCGTTTTGAGAGAGAAGTGCGAGTTACAGCTAATTTTCTAGTCATGTTAATATTTAACCCAACGGAGGGATCATTTTTACAAAATTTTAACATTTTGCTAATAAAATGAACCAACTGAGACAAACAACTGCAAGGCTGGTAATCTTTTTTGTCAATCTCTACAATGTGTTGAGTTGTGGCTAAAAGTTTCTCAAGCATTCAGGGTTTTTTCTTGTTAAATTATTTTGTTAGTGGTCGTTAAACGTCCTTTCAACATTGCTCCACTATGAATATTATTTTACAATCATTTTAATCATGTCTGGTGGATTGTGTTTGTGTGGCGGAACAAAATATTCATACCTCTGTTTCGAGGGACTTATTAAAGTGACGTACAAAGAACCGTTCATTCGCATGTGAGTTTTTACAACACCTTTCTGATTCACCAATAAACAACTTTTTAAATCCATATAACATTTAATAAAATAAAGCACGATTAATTTATAAAGACTATTGTTTTGCTACATTAATATTAAATGTTTATTCGCAACGATTCGCATTCGGGATTCTTGCCATCCAGTTATGCATCAATCATATTCAGCACAAGAAAAATAAGCAGAAGGGTGTATCTGAGAAATAAATGTTCCCTATGCTGAGACTATTAACGGTAAATTTAAGAGGACTTGCACAACACAAGACCCCACGTCTTAAATTCAGCACATCCTCTGTCATGGCCAAAAGCAAGTTTGAGTACGTAAGAAACTTTGAGCTTGACGACACGTGTTTGAAAAACTGCTACATTGTGGTTCGTCTAGATGGACGCAACTTTCACAAGTAAGTTTTTTTTTGTGTATGACTACTTTGCCATATGATGTTGTATTATATGAATGCACACTTTAGTAGTTAAAAAATTCAACTACAACATAATGACAACGTAAATGTAGCGTGATCCTCTTGATTTCCAGATTTTCAGATGAACACAAGTTCATAAAACCCAATGACAACAGAGCTCTGGGCCTGATGAGACGCAGTGCACTCTCAGTCATGGAAGAGCTTGATGACATCACAATTGCCTATGGACAGAGCGATGAGTTTAGTTTTGTCTTCAAAAGATCATCGAACTGGTTCAAAAGACGGGCCAGGTATGACTTTGATGTATAGGCAATAGCAACCATAACTAGGAGATGTTGCCTGTCAAGTTTGATGATGTCTAGAATACTCACGTATGATGTTGTCCGTTCTCTCTACAGTAAACTGATGACCCATGTGACTTCCCAGTTTTCCTCTAGCTTTGTTTTCTACTGGAAGGAGTATTTTGGGGAGCAGCCACTGCTGTACCCGCCGAGCTTTGATGGAAGGGTGGTGCTGTATCCTAGCAACCAAAACCTCAGAGACTACCTAAGCTGGAGACAGGCGGATTGTAAGTGAAGGAATATGTTGTAGATTGTTTGGTTTTGACTTGTATGTATCTGTACTGTGATTATATGTAACTGTGGCTTTGTTTCTGTAGTATAATCTATAATAACAAATCTTGACATTTGTTTTCATTTCTCAGGTCATATCAACAATTTGTACAACACTACATTTTGGACCCTGGTGCAGAAAGGTGGACTGACCACAACGGAGGCCGAATTGAGACTCAATGTACGATCACTACAAGTGTTTGCTAACCTTCTGTTGTCTCAAATGAACAATTTCCTCAATATATTTTGGAGAATGGTTACAAGGAATCAAGATGTTGGTCTTGTCTTGTTACGAAGTGTAATGAAAGAACCATAATATTTACATTAGTTTTTTCACTTTTCCAGGGAACCCAAGCTGCAGATAAAAATGAGATCTTGTTTTCTGAGTTCAGTATCAATTACAATAGCGAATTCCCAATGCACAAAAAAGGCACATCGTTAATATGGGAAATGGTAAGTAGATTTAGCCAAATATTGTTTAAAAATGGTCTATAATGTCTCGAACTAAATTCACAACACATATTATTTCGCAAACTCTTTCTTGCAGGTAAATGAGACCTCAACTAAGAAGATCAAGCGACCAAACGAAGCAGAGACTGAAGTTACTGTGACACGGACCAGAAAGAAAGTTACTGCTCATCACTGTGACATTATTGGAGATCAGTTCTGGGAAGAACATCCAGACATTCTGGAAAGAGACTAGCATGGTTGAAATCAAACCCGAAACCCATATGCTTTTCATTTTGATATTTAATAAAAAACTATTGTTGTTTAATATTTGTTGCATTTATTGCAACATTATGAATAAACAAACAGGCACAACATCTGTCAAAAGTCAACAATGTTTGCTACAACGTTTATAAATTGATAGCTCACTTAAAAACTAACATTTTGTCAACCCTATTAGGTTTTGAGTGAGGGTAAGAAAAATAAAACATTTTTGAGAAAATGGAACAAAACCTATCCTCTGAATAAGTATATACCCTGTTTTGTCTGATCTCTCACTATTCAGTGGGGGGGAAAGCTGTTGTCTTGATGTTATTTTTCTTCAGATTCCTGTAGGAGATAAGAAGGAACCAGGAATGACAGAGGGATCTGTTTCTTTCCTGCAGGGATGAGCATCTGTGTTACCCACCCCCACTGCTTCCTCTCGGTATAGAGACTTTCTCTTTAGACAACGTTTCGGCTTAATTTCAGTGTTTCTGCAATTCCAGCTGGACGGAAACAGCACGAGCACATTTAATGAAGTGAATAAAATTTGTACTTGTAAAGTTTTGAAGTGCTGAAATGAAGACCAATGTGTGGCTTTCTTTTCTGTTGGTTATGTTCACCACAGTATAACTGCATACACGATCATAGAATGTCTCTCTCTCTGTCCAATGAATCACCACAGGTGTATGCTGTGTATGCTATATGTGTGCCAAGCTGTTTTTTTATTACGCCTAATATTGTATTGGGTATCCCTGACCTAATTTTGTGCTTAAATTTGTGACTGTACACTGTAACTGCAACAGCTGTGCATGCTTTTGAAGATCTGTCATATTGAGCATGTTTGTAAGTACAGACTAATATTTTAGCAAATTTCACTCATAACAAATTACAGTAGTATTGTCCACACAGCATGACAATAGATGATAACTAAATATCTTGATTATCTCAATAAATCACACACGTGACTCACGTCAGCACTTAACACTACTGTTCTTATCATTTTAGAGCCAAGCTGTATTTTATTACAGATGTTATTTTGAGTATCCCTGACCTAATTTTGTGCTTTATTTATAGCGGGATTGTTGTATAACTGCGTGCTGTAACTGTACATACTCTTGAAGATATGTAATATGAAGTGAGAATTTTTACTAATATTGTTTTTTATTTAGGATTTTTTTGTGTATATCTCTCACTTTTGTATTTGTTACACAAAATACTAGAAAGAAATGTGTATCAATTGCCATAATTTCTATGGTAAAAATTAACCTTTGAATGAATGATACCTTATCTAAAATATCTACTGCATTTCCATTTTAATCCCATACTTTGTGTGACTATAGTTAAATCTTGGTAGATGTCTTAAAGGGATAGTTCAACCAAAAATGAAAATTCTGGCATCATTTATTCACACTTAAGTTGTTTCAAACCTGTAAAAAATTCGTTGTTGTGCATGCTGAACTTTCACACACGCACACACAATAGGCTATATTTGGAAGAATGTTTGCAATAAAACAGTTCTGGGGCACTATTGACTACTATAGTAAGAAAAAAATACTATGGTATTCAAAGGTGACCAAATGTGTAGTTCCTCACATTCTTTAAATTGTCTTTTGTGTTCAACATAGCAAAAACATGATGACAGAAGTTTTATTTTTGGGTGAACTATTCCGATAGATGGACTAAAAGGATGGATGGATTCTTCTGAATGGCTGGGGTCGGGAGGGAGGTGCTTGTGATGGAGATACATGTAAAGATGCGCTTCTCCCCCTCAGTGCTCTACAGCTCGAGCACACAACGGTGCTATAGTTCAACATGAACGCTCTTTACATCCTATTATCATTTGAATCGTGCACGGCTCGTTTTTTTCCATGCATTGTACGATTTTTACACGTCTAATTGATGATGATGGCTGTACGTTTATACCGCTGCGCAGGCGCAGTGCAGTTTCGTGTGTTTTTATTTTTCTGTTGCTGTTGCTTACATTTGGCTTTAATTTGCACTGCACATGATGATGTCCGTGAAGGTGAGTGTCGTTTCATTTAATAAAGTGATAACGGATGACCCGATTCAAGTCTGAGCAGTTGAATCGTAAATATGCAGATCACTTGAACTTATTGTTTAGATCTATTATTTGCTTGTCAAGTGATTGATTGGGTTACTTGGTCGTCACGTGATTGATTGATTGATTGATTTATCCTTCTATTAGATGGACGTTGGCATGGCGACACGCGCATCCATGACAACCTGGAGCGCTATATAACTTATCCACAGTGGATCAGCCCAGTCAGACATAAAAGATCTCATGTGGCAAACAAGGTAAAATGTTACTTTGAGGAAGAAATCCTTTGTTGGCAGTGCATTGTTTTTCTAGACCTCCGAGGTTTGCTCAAAACCTAAAAAACTACGTTTTTATTAATTATGCTTATTTTTCCATTATAACACTTAAAAATCTTCTGTGCATTCAAACATTAAATTTACACATCCCGGATCTCCAACTCAATCTCAACGACTTTTTTGGACTTACCCTTCAATCATATTTCCTTTTTTAAAGCGTTTCAGTAAAGGTATCCATGTTCGCTTGATAGTAATGACATTTATCGGGTAATTCTAGATAACCTGCTTGTTTTACATTCCCAGCATCTGTCTGAGGCGGAGGTCAAGATTGCCGTAGCGGGAGAAGATCTGATTCTACAACTCCAGAGGAATGAGTGAGTCTTAAAATAACCATCTCCATTCAGCTCAATCCACTGCTGTCTAGCTTTACTCGACTGTACCCACGTATCACTATCCAACTGGAGGTGTCATGAATCATGATATACTTGCAATGAAATGCCAGTCATTGCACTGGACCAAAAATACACGTCTTGCTCTTTTCAGTCTGGCACAAGCAACTGCACATGTGCTGATGGAAAGCGCTTGCATTGCATTTGTTTTAAACCACACGGGACTGACAACTGAAACGCTTTGCTCCGAAAGCTAAGTGTGTCACATGGTTATATATGTGTATCCCCCGGGGTGCATACCATAAGGAGAAAGTTAATTAATGTTCATGTAACAAGTTGATGGGAAGAGAAGAAAGGGATGGTTGTGAGGTTTGTCATCGACATCAAAAGCTAGTTACTAGACGTTCCTGAGGGTAAAGACCCCCTGCTTTGTTGTTCAAGGATTCTGTCTTGGTTGCCACAGGAAAGCCAGGATAGTCTCTGCTGGTCTACGTGGTATTGCATTAGTGAAGATCCTATCTGGAAATCAGAACAGATGGTAATGCCATAGGCTACTAACAGAGGATCCATCCAAAGCACGTCTCCGTTGTGTCTGACTGACACATCCCCGGGGGAATGCATCCTGCTGTGGGCATTTGCCACTGGAAGATTCCCCTATACAGCAAACCTATGATTCAATCTATGCATCCTTGTTGCAATTTATGGAGTGATGAAGGCAGATGTTTCATAAACACAATGTTGTGACATTTTGGTTTTTAGGAAGGAAAGCGGTCGATTGCAAACATGAGGTTAAGCAAGATTTACGTTGAAAGACATGTTGTTGGATTGGATGTCATGTTGTCATGTTATGCTTAAAGGGACAGTTCACCCAAAAATACAAATTCTTTCATCATTTACTCACGTCTTCTCATTGCAAACATATATGATTTTCTTTCTTTAACAGAACACAAATTAAGATATTTCGAACATTGTTGGTAACCAAACAACACTGACACCCATTGACTTTCGTTGTATGGACACAAAACCAAGGAGACATTTCTCAAAATATCTTTTTTTGTGTTCCACAGAAGAAAGAAAGGTTTTAAATAACATGATTTTTTTTGGAGTGAACCTTTAATAATAACTACCAACAACATTGTTTTTGAGAAGCATCAATAAATATATTGAAACCTTATATTATATTATATTATAAGTAGGGCTGTCAAAAGATTAATCGCGATTAATCGCATCCAGAATAAAAGTTTGTGTTTACATAATATTTATCTGTTTACTGTGCATAATAATTTTGTATTTATTAACACATACACATCCATGCATATATTTAAGAAAAATCTAAATATTAATAAAAATTTATATATAATTTCAATTATTGGTAAATATAAAAAATACATGTAAATATTTCCTAAATATGTATACTTGTGTATGTGTTTGTATTTATAAATACAAAATTAATATGCACGGTACATAGACATATGTAATGTAAACATACATATGTAATGCGATTAATCGCGATTAATCTTTTGACAGCCATAATTATAAGTATTATATTTATAGTATTAAATATTAATACTTTGACTATAAACTCTAAAAATTCAGCATATTCAATGATTAGTTTATCAATGGCTTGAGTTAATACTAAATAAAGTCAGATTTAGTCACTACTTTTACTATTTCTGAACCCCATTTTTCTTTTTCTCTGTAGTGTTTTTATTCATCATTTGTTCTTTGAAAATGACCACACACACTCTCTCTCCCTCTCTGCACCTTTTAACCTCTCTTTATCCCCACGGGTCATTTAGTGAGAAAAGCAATCCATGCTAACAACATTTCATCATGTGATTGTGAGTACAGGGAGACTGTGCCAGAAACTTCAGCTGCTGTCCACTGACACCTCTCATGCATAATCCTTTACATTTTGAATTAAAATATCTAATTGACTTTCTATCTAATTCTGTCCGTCCTCAATTAATAATTTCATAAATTGGACATTGAAGGAGGTGCCCTGGAGGGACCAGAATATCAAAGTGATCTGAGGACGGGCTCTTTAGAGCTGAGCAGTAAGTAACCAATGCAATAGAATAGGCAAGCAACTACATCGTGATAACCCCAGCACAACACTTTAACATTGTGAGTTTTGCGACATTAAATTGTTGTTTTTGAAATATAATTGTCCACTTTTTATAAACACTCAAATAAATAATCAAATATTTGATTTAACTGCAAGCAAATAATATGTGTCTTCTCACAAAAATAGTTTTGTGATTTCTTAGCTTTTATTTAGCATGTACCGTGTTACAATAAGGTTGACTTTCTAAAGAAATAATCATCTGTGTTTCAAAAAATTTTTTTGCAACCGCAACACTGGTATAAAGCCTTTTCTTTTGTGCTTCTCCTTGTTCCATGTCGCAGTAAAGCCTCATGTGTAGAATATTAAAAAGCAGCTGTGAATCTCCAGTCGGTGGCCATCATCCAGGATACATCCATCACAGTCTCAAGGAGAAAGCTTGTGTTTGTGTGTGCGTGTGCACTTATGTGTGTGTTGGCAAAGCCCACAAGCTTTTATTCTAATGAATGTTTGCCCTCATGGACCCGGAGGAGGTAATTGGGTTTATATCCAGGCAGGGCACTGCTGACTTAGGTCTTCTGAGGGTAGGACTCGGAGGTCCGAGGAGTTTCGGATGGTTGTCAGATGTTATTTAGGGCTCTTGTGAATTTCTGGTGTGGGAGGGAAGCCCAACACAAACCAGTCTCTCCTTGTGACTCCCTGTTTTCATTTGCACTCGTATGCATTAGCATTGTTCATCATAGTCTCGGTGTCAGCTGACCTGTGGTGAAGTTTATTTCACTCTGTATATTCTTTATTTCTGCACGCTCTCTCTCCAGAAGGCCAACAGATCTCAAAGGGACCGTTAGTCTCCGGTCGCCGACTCCTAATGGTTTCACTCAGAATGTTTGCTTTTGCCATAAGCAGGAGATTGCTTACAAGCCATGTGAAGTCAATGTGAAATGCCATTTGGAACACATTCATAAATATTTTTTATTTTTCTAATGCAGATTGTTTTTCATTTGGAACTTATTAGATTGTAAAAAAGTGGGTGTTGCTACTAGAATGGAGCCAGACAGCTGGAGAAGTTTGTCGTGTCAAAATATAATAAATGTCCAAAACGAACAAGCAAGCACTATTTTTATATTGATATAAAATCATTTTTTCTTCAGTGAAATGCACTGATGAATGATGCACAAGACAATGTGCATTACGAAAGCAAATAGAACGTTTTTTTTTTTTTACGTACACATTCTGCTTAAAGTATGTGATAATATAGTATACGTCTGCCTTTCAAATGACCTCTCTCACGTTCTCGCTGGCTGTCGGAATGAGTGCAGACCGCTCGAACACACTATAAAAACATGGAGACACTCTTGCACAGGGCAATAAAAGTCTCTCCATCATGTGTCTGACGGTGACATTTCCCCCGATGACATCATTCTCCCCCCACAGCCAACGTCCTCTATTTCATCCTCACCGTACTCAATCTCTCTGTGTCTTCCTTATTTCATCTTTCTCTCTCGCCCCCTCGCTCTTCCTTCACCGCCTCTCCCCCTCCCTCGCCCGCCTTCTAGAGTGATGTCATTTGATATGAGGAGAAAATGTGGCCCACTGACCCTTTGAGACGGAGCTCCTCTGTGCTCAAATGAGCTCTTTGTTTCAGCCGCTGCCAGACGGCCGCGTCTCGAACACAAAGCTCTTCATCCTTGCATCTGACTGGCCTCGTGCCGACCCTTTTAGTGCTCGGGGGAGAGAAAACGATTCCATTAATTCTGCTTTTCCATTGTGGGGTGATGTATTAATCCTTATGAAGGAAATAAAGAAAATATGAAAGACAGTGAGTAGAGTCAGGTACAGTCAGTAAGGGAATGCCATTCTTAGTTTCGTTGGACGGTAGTCAAATCTTCTGTGGGCTCCAGTAACGTGTGTGTCTATTTCTGACCGTGTATGTTTTATAGCTGTCGTTCTGTAGGTGCTGGTGATTGTGTAGCTAAAACAACTGCCAAGACCCCACTTATACATTCGTTTATCGTCCGCCTGGTAGGATCAGCGGCTCTTTATCAGTAAAAACTTCCCATCTCTCTCTTTCTCACTCACTTTATTTTTCCAGAGCCCAAGGGACAATGACATCATGCCCGCCGAGTGTGAGTTTATTGTTAATTTATGATTCTTCTCTTTAGGCCATTGGGTGTTTGTGGTCGGCTCAATATAGTAATATTGGGTCACGGGGTGGCGGTGTGGCAGATTGGGCGTGGGCCGTGTGTGTTGAGCTGACGGTTGGCTCAACAGGCGTGCATTGTTTCGGAGGTGCTACTGTAGGGTGTCAAATCTCATGAACTACCCTTGGCCCGCTGCCCCCATTTCTGCCCAGTGAGCTTTTCCAGCCTCTCAGACGCTCTCTGATGATTTTGCCGGTGTTGGTGTTATGACATGCCAAATTATACACCTCCTTCATTTACCTGTCAAAAACTCAGTCAGGCAAAAAAAAAACTCCCTCAGTAGATGCTGTGTGGGAAATTAAGCATATTCATGTTGTTTACTAGACATTTGCATTTTGATTATCGTGTGATAAATGTTGGAGCATGTTTGTAGAGCACAGCTCGGGTTCAAGACTGTATCTGGATCTTGTATATAGATTTGACATGCTGTTTGTTGGCTCTGCTTTGGTAGTCAGGCTAAAGAGCACATCAATCCATGTTTTGTAAGACAGACTGTAATAGGACAGTGCTTCCCAAACCTTTTCGTTCCCAAAAATCCTTCTGTGTGTCCCCTCTCTCTGGACTCGGGCACATATTCATTGACACAATACATACTATATTGTTATAGCAAATATTGTACATATAGTATATTCATAATTAAATCATGCATCACTTTACATTTATAAAAAATAACACCTATATATAAAAACATGTTATTTTACAAAATAGGAGAATTATGAATGAAAGCCTCAAGTAGTAGTGACTAGCATTACTTTGCTATGTTTGGTTTTCAATGTCTTTAAAGAAAGAGTTTGCCCCAAAATAAAAATTATGTCATCATTTATTTGCCCTCATGTCATTCAAAATATGCATGTGACTCCTTCTTCTGTGGAACACAAGAGAAGATAATGTGAGAAATGTATCGGTGGTTTTGAGTCCATACAGTGGAAGTCAATGGGGGTCAATGTTGTTCGGTTACCAACATTCTTGAAAAATCTTCTTTTGTGTTCTGCAGAAGAAAGAAAGTCATACAAGTTTGGAATGACATTGGGGTGAATAAATGATCAAAATAATTTTCTTTTTAGAGTGAACAACTCCTTTAAAAGACTGCATGTATCCGAGGGACCATATGAACAGATAAATCTCTGAGGGATTCTTTGCACTAGCGTCCATAACATGTTTTCTTCAGGCAAAGATCGACGGCCCCTGCAGGGTCAGTACAGGCTTGTGTAGCCTGGTGGGTGTTCCTGTGTGAGGGTGATGGAGGTCACAGCGCAGTAGGTCTGGACGGCGTCCAGAGCAAGTGGTGTTCGGCCTACAAATATAAACAAAGAGGAACAGACGCTCAGGATTTATTTTTGGGAGTGTGTGAGTGAGAGAAAGACATAGACGGAAAAAATGAGAACACGGTGATGACCGGAGTTGACAATGAGTCAGTTACCGCAACATGAAAACTTGTGGTTGTTAAACTTGTGGTGTGTTTAATTTTAGACAAAGCAAGGCCTATAACAACTCTGTTCTCTATAAATTTTTGTGTAAAAGTTTGTGACCTTGTTTTGTGACCATTTTGTGAGAAAGAAGTACATTAGCACACTGAATGAATATTCAGTTTTTAAACTGTTTTCAGACGTCTAGCTCGGTCGCTGTGTGTCTCTCTATGATACTTAAACTCAAACACTTTCAGATGAATGTTTAATGAGCTCAAGGCCATTAAAGGAACAAGAATTTCACTGTCAGCTTTTATCTTTGTAGAAATCCTCTGAAACGCGTGAGATAATCAATGAGGTTTCTGTTCTCTAAATAACCTGAACCCAACATGGGTCACATTCTGGTTCATCTGTGTCTCCAGAGAAGGAATGAAAACATGTTGGATTTGTTTACATTGTTCCTGGTGGAAGTTGTCTAGTTGTCCAGCTGTGGAATTACACAGAAGAAATGTATAGCTGTTTAATGTGTCTGTTTTCTACTTCAAGGGAGCTGTTTTCACCTGAATATCAAGAGATATGGTACGATCCAAATGGAATCCGTCAGTTTTCCAGACCATCCATCAGGGTAAGTGTGCAGGAGTCAGTGCTTCTTGATAACATATGAAAAGATTATTCTGTCATGGTTATCTCATGGCTATCACAGTTACCTAATAGACACTCATTACCACAACTAAAGAAAGAGTCAAAAGTGTTTTGCTTTTACTTTGATCTATGTGTAAAATGATATAGTATGTGTGATGTTAATGTTATGACAAGAACACTAGATTAGATAAAGAAATTCAAGACATAGGTGTTTTTAATGTAATATTGATACATGTTGAACTTATTCTGTCTTGGTTACAGGACCACTGTTATTATCATGGGACAGTCAAAGGGTTTCAGGGGTCCAGTGTGGTCCTCAGTACCTGTGATGGACTCAGGTGAGGACACCGGCATAACCTGTAAAAACTTTTTTTCATCATGAATGTTCAACATATCTCTAATTTAAAAGCCACGCAGCTCTAAAAAAAAACAAAAATAACATAATTTCAGAGGATTTTACATAAAACTGTGATTTTTCAGGGTTATTTTGTCAGATAAGTGAACAAAAATGGCCGGAGACACGCCCACAAACTTTGCTCGCTGCTGCCCGCTCTTTGGGAATTACCCACTTAAGTTTGGTATATGTAAGGCGGTAAGCCAATAGAGAGCGTTAAAACAAAAACATATTAATGGAAAGCTACTTAATTCAACTTTCAGATGTATAAATCTCAGTTTCAAAAATTTGACAATTGAATCGTTTTTTTGGTCCAGGGTCACATGTTTTTTGAAAACTTACCTGTAAAAAAGTATTTTGTTGACTAAAATGAATTAGAACTTGATTTCTTGGCAGTATTTGAGGTCTGAAAACATATTTTTATTTTATGTTATTTTGAACTTTTTGTACAATTTTTATTTTCTGCAAACAAATGCACATACTTTTTAGGGGGGGGGGATTTGTGAGAAATATGGATGGTAGCTTACTGAGACAAAAATGACCGGTTTACCTCAACTACAATTAAACCGTTTAGTATGTATAGGTATAATTGAAAAAATGAAAAGATATTGATAATTTCATTTATGCCATTTAAATAGAAATCGCAGCCATTTTTAGAGCAATATATTGTTATTTTTTAATTTGATGTAATTTATGGATTATCGATAAAAAGACCAGTCTTTACTGATATGATCACATCATGACAAAAAGGCCACTTTGCAAAAAGTTTCAGTTTATTAGCTTGTGGTTCTTGCATCAGCACCCGGGAAGTGGACTTGAGTGAGTTCATTGTAACAGTGATGGCTGGACCACTGAGTGGGCTGAGAGGAGTTTCCTGTCTGAGATTCTGTTAGGAGAAGGAGAGCATTGACTAGCAAAGAATTCATGATGTCCTCCAAAAAGTGCAATGAAGGTCTTTAAGAAGACACAGCTTAAGTGAGTGGGAATTTCATTGGAGAAGAGGGAATATCTGAAATATATCCATGTGAGCGTTTTCACAGTCCATATACGCACACACATCGGACCAGATGGTTTTTACAGCTGCACAGTTCCACACAAATTTGGCATATTTTTGCAATGCATGCATTTTCATTGATGGGCGTTGGGCATTATCATCACACATCTGTCAAGTGTTGTGCGCGTGTGTAAGTTTGTGTGTTTAGGGAATATTTTGATATCCAGGAAGCAAGAAAATCTGTTCTGTTCTGTATAAACACGCATTGGCCATCAATTCCGTTTCATTCCCTCTTTTCTTCAACCTCCCATCCGGGATAAAGATCATCAATGTACACAGCTGAAAGTTTTCCATCCTGTTTAAATGTCCATGTTCGGGTTTTTCCACTTTAACACTCAATGTCCTTGTGATTCACATGTTTTCTCCAGGGGCATGATAACAGTCAACCATAGCGTGAGCTACATGATCGAACCGCTGGCTAACCAAACACGCTCTCAGGGACATGCTGTATACAACACTCAGAACCTGAAACTACCGGTGGGCACCTGCGGACATCACCATGGAGACGGGAATCACACGGAAAGCCTTCAAGAGCTGATGGATGTAATTGCGTATCATGGGCACAGGGTGAGATCATGGGCCTACTGTCTAACATTTATTTGCCGTATGATGGTTTTATGGTTTGGCTATATGTTCAACTAGTAGTGCATGACATTAGCAATGCCAATGATCATGGGTTTGATAACTATAAGGAACACATGTGAGTAGAGTAGAGTAGAGTAGAGAATAGAATAAAATAGAATGCTACAGTGTAAAATGTGAAGTGTAAAGGGTAAAAAAAATATAAATTGCATACCCTAAATTTACTATAAGTGACTTTGGATGAATGTATAATTTGTGCCGAATGCATAAATATAATCTTTTGGTTTCTGCATGATCAAAGCTATGTCAAGCTATGACACTTTCCAGTTGTATTTTAGACCCTGTATATGTAATAATATTAAGGTATTTTCGAAATTTAAACATATTTTGAATTGAATTGAGTTGAAAACTCATATAACTTTGAGTTTAGATAATATTTAAGTTGACTTAGTGAAATTAATAATTTTTTGAAGCTTAGGTGTTTTATTCACATACTTGCTTTTTTTTGGTCCTTTTGTTCCCTATTTGTGGAAAGTCCCATAGGATAACATTTGTTTTTTAAATAAATGAGAAATACTACTGAACTTAAGATACATTGTTCTTTGCACTGGTGTGAATGGACTGTCTGTCTTAAACTGAAGACACAGGATGTTCAGCAGTCTCAGTTGGTCATGTCTCACCGCATTTCAATCATAAAGTCAGATTTAGAAGCAGTGACTCAACAAAACTTCTGAAGTATATTAGATCATCTGTTTTCTCACGGCAGGACAGAAGAGATGTCAGCAGCAGCATGAAATACGTAGAGCTGATGGTGGTGGCGGATCACGCTGAGGTAAAGTCCGAAAAGTAGAGGCTTTCTCTTCCTGACTTGTCCTTGAATTCACTCTACAGTAAGTTGCTGTGAATAAGAATGACTGCCAAACGGATGAATGTAATGCAGTATAAAATCAATGTATATTGTTGTATACTGCAAATAATACCAGCATCAAACAATTCCAAATTTATCTCTGAGCAATAAATTTGACACTCGCCTCTTGAAGTCAAAGATTAACTGTCTCGTTGCAGTTTGTCAAACATGGTCGAGACATTGAAAGGACCAAGGCGAAGCTGGTTGAAGCTGCTAACTTTGTGGATAAGGTGAGATTGTGATTTTAAACACAATTTACATACGTACATATAATTGTAAATAAAGCATTTTTCATTGTGTGATATAATTTTCCAGTATTACAAAACACTGAACATCCGTGTGGCACTGATCTGGCTGGAGATCTGGAACAATCAAGACAAGATCATTGTG
The DNA here is from genome assembly GCF_024868665.1 of Triplophysa rosa. Classification (NCBI taxonomy): domain Eukaryota; kingdom Metazoa; phylum Chordata; class Actinopteri; order Cypriniformes; family Nemacheilidae; genus Triplophysa; species Triplophysa rosa. The sequence continues at coordinate 20,991,461 of NC_079902.1, forward strand.
ACTGATAACCCCTACAGCACCCTGGGGGCATTTCTGACCTGGAGGAGGAAACAGCTCCCAAATCTGCCCAATGACAACGCTCAGCTTATAACGTCAGTCTAACCGTCATTAACATCTGATTTATGAAAGTGTTATCATTGATAATGGGCCTGTTTTATAGGGATAGTTCAACCAAAAAAAAAAAATCTGTCATCTTTTATCTATTTTCTTCAGTGGAACACAAAAGAAGATATTTTGTGAAATGTCTCCAACCAAACGTCCAATGTTGTTGTTTGGTTGCCAACATTCTTCGAAATGTATTTTTGTGTTCTGCAGAAGAAAGAAAGCCATACAGGTTTGGAATGACCCGAGGATGAGTAAATCATGAAGGAATTAAAAAAAACTTGGGTGAACTATACAGGAAAAAAATAAAATTCCTCCATCATTTAATTGGCTTCATGCTGAGGAGATTTTTTCAAAATGTACTCCATGCACCAATCCTAAACCAAATTTCCCCCCAAAATCCCATAAAAGTACCACATATGTACTCGCAAGGACTCGCTATATCACATGTGTTCTCAAACCAGTTTGGTGTGACAAAAAAACGCAAATTCATAGACCGATGTTTCTTTCAAACCTTTTTGTAAAGAAAGAAAGTCATCGATGTTGGAACAAAATGGAGGTGATTTGATTTTGTCATGTCTTATTGCGGTACAAGCAGTTGTTTCATTTGTGTTCACAGGGGTGTTTCATTTCGAGGCACCATCATTGGTCTGGCACCTCTTAAAGCCATGTGTTCTGATTACCAGTCAGGTGGAGTCAACTCGGTAAAATGACTTACCACACATATCCATTGGGCTTATATTGTCAAACACATGGCTCATGGTGTCAATCTCTTTTGTCTACCTCTCTCTTTACAGGACCACTCTGACAGCGCGGTTGGCATCGCCGCCACCGTGGCTCATGAGATGGGCCATAACTTTGGCATGAGCCATGACACTGCACGCTGCTGTCTCGCTCAGCCTGAGGAAGGCGGCTGCATCATGGCTGCTGCCACAGGGTGAGGACCACAACAAGCAGCTCTACAGATACGCCGTCTTTATTGAGGAAACATATGAATAAATGATGGTTTCCCTCAGGGATCCGTTTCCTCGTGTCTTTAACCCGTGCAATCAAAGGGAGCTGAACGGGTACCTGATCTCGGGCGGAGGGAAGTGTTTGTTCAACCCTCCCAACACCAGAGTGATGTACGGAGGTCAGCGCTGTGGAAACGGATACTTGGAGGAAGGAGAAGAGTGTGACTGTGGAACAGTGGAGGTCAGGAAAGAGTTTCATTGCATCCGGTCTACTTTTCTCACGCTTTTGATTTCTTACGCTCGCCGTGTCCTTTATTGTGAAGGAGTGTTCGAGTCCATGTTGTAATGCCAACAACTGCACGCTGAAGATCGGAGCGGAGTGTGCGCATGGAGTTTGCTGCCACGAGTGCAAGGTACTGAGCGCTAACTTCTCTCTGTCGACGAAGAACAAACCAACGAACCAGTTCGTGCTGCGGTTTATTAAGTCAGCGTCCGAAAACTTATTCGATTAAACATAGGTGGTCATACGGTAATAGTCACGGTTGGTTCTCTTGCTCCCTGATCAGCTGAATAGCCCAGGAGTGATGTGCCGACCTCCATCAGGTTCATGTGACCTGCCCGAATACTGTGATGGGAAATCGGAGTCCTGCCCGGCTAACTTGTACCTGATGGATGGCAGCAGTTGTGCGAGGGGCAAGGCCTACTGTTACACGGGCATGTGTCTGACCCTGGAGCAACAGTGCCTCTCTCTCTGGGGCAAAGGTAACGTTTCACAGGCTAACAATGCTGTCTTATATTTGAACACACTCAGCGGCATATCTTTTGGAACATGCGCACTATCCCCCAGATCACATCAATGAATAACTGGGTTTGCTGAGGTTTCGTGACATCTGTTTAGTACAGCGTGTTTTAGTGCAAACCTTCCTTAACTCTGTCGTGTTAAAACGTCTTGGATTACGTAATTTTGTACCCTAAACGATCATTATCGCTGAATATTATTTTCACATTTTCTACAGGATTCTTCTCAGCAGTGCAGATTTTACTATGGACCAGTGTTTCCCAAACCTTTCACAATGCCAGTCCACACTATAAGCATTGTTTAGTGTAACTCCTCTTGGGATTGCTGATTAAAAAAATGTAGAAACCATCAAATCAATTTTTATTGATTAAATGGTCATAATGGGAATTTTATTGGTTTAATGGAAACTATAATGGTCTCTGTGTTTGCTTCTGCTGGTAATGTGTTGGCTTTATTGGTGGGAGTATGGATAGAGAACACCAAATCCTACTGGGATGAAATAATTTTGTAATGGTTTTAATGGTAAACCCTGTTCCCTGCTGAAAAAATCAATAGAAACCATTAAAGAAGTTATAATGGTTGTATTGGTTTTAAAGGGATTTGTATTGGTTTAAATGGAAACTGTAATGGTTCTACTGGTATGTGATGGATTCTATTGGTGGGATGTTAAATCCTACTGGAATAATGCCCAAAACACACTACAAAAAGGCATTTTGTAATGGTTTTAATGGAAAAAGCTAATGGTTCATAATGGTATTTTATTGTAAACCATTAGAATTTCTGTAATGGTTTCTGTTGGGGTTCTATTGTTTTTTTCAGCAGGGTTATTTATAATAAAAACCATTTGAATTTGCCTTTTTTTTGAAGGGATGTACTGGACAGTATTCTCTCTGTGGTTACTAGTGAAAAGACTTTGAGTCCAGCTGAGATTTACTATAGCTTGTACATTGACACTTTCAGTCAAGGCATAATTTTATTCTTATCCTTGAACTATGTTTGTTTAGTAAATTGTCTGTCTCTAAATCTCAGATGCCCTTCCTGCTCCTGATCTTTGCTTTACTAAAGTAAATGAAGCTGGTGATTCGTTTGGAAACTGTGGAAGCGATCTGATGGGTACATACAGGAGCTGCAATGAGAGGTGAATACCTTCGGTTTGAGTTTATTTATTAAGTCAGACATTCTTATTTTGTATAAACACGTGCACTAACCGTTCTGCATAAATCGCATCTTCCATTCAGCATCAGTCACGTGCTTTGGTTCTCTGTGTAGAAATGCTAAGTGCGGGAAGATTCAGTGCCTGAGTTCTGCCAGCAAACCTATAGAGTCCAACGCTGTGGCTATTGACACCAGCATCCACACTGGAGCAGAAGATAAGAAGATCTTATGCAGAGGGACACATGTTTACCGGCAGGGGCAGGGTGACACTCTAGACCCAGGTTTGGCTCTGACCGGGACCAAATGTGGGGACAATGCGGTAGGTACTAAACACATAACAGTGATTTGTTGTTAGGACCACAAAATCAACACATATGAATTTGTTTTTCTGGAAAAATGGACCAACAATATTAATGACTCATCCTGCACTTAGGGGGTAAAAATGATATCTCGAATAAATATCCCATCCCCTTAAATTTGAAATTCTCCTTTCGAATGATTTCTCCTATCGATAACATTAGTAAACTCTTTGTCATATATCGATGTGCCTTTTTGACAAATAATTGTCCAATAAATACATGAAAAGTTCAGTGTTTTCTCCATTCTGTACTATGTTGCTCATATTTTCATGGTTCAATCTTACTTGAGACGACATGAAAAGCCAATATTGTGTTTGACATCACTGTATACTTGAAGCTATTAGCAAAAATAAAATTGACAAGTCTTTCAATATGTACTGCCCCAACTTCCTGTTTCATTCGAAAATGTGTCATGGGAAGGAAAATTGCATTCATCAAACCATTTCATGTTGTGAAGTCAATTGTGTACTTTTTTTGAGTAGGGCGTCTAATTTTGTTGCATCTCCTCTGATGTAATGCTTGTTTCTCACGTCTTTGATCGGAACAGATGTGTTTTGATGGTGAATGCCGCAATACATCCTTCCTGCATACAGACGAATGCAATGCCAAATGTCATGGTAAAGGGGTAAGCATGAAATCATATTGCTTTTCAATGCACATATCTGGCAAAGCTTTATATTCTTATAACTGATCCTGCAGGTTTAAAACTGCAATGTTTATAGTATTAATACTATAAATGGTTTGTCCCAGCGTGGGTTTGATGTAGTCTGTTTTAGATCAGTCAAGGTAGATGAGCTCAGGATATGATGTCACTTCTTAAATGTGTTAATCTGTGTGGGGGAAGCACACAAACTTTCAGTAAACCTATATGTATCAATTACACTGAATTCGGCATCATGTTTTACCAAGAAAATTCGAACATTGTATTATAGTTCTAAGGGAATAAATGGCTTTAAAGTGAATTTTTGGTTAAACAATTATTTCATATTTTGAACAATTTCCTTTTATTCACTAAAAATGTGCAGAAAATCCAAAGCATTAGGAGAATGTTTACTGTCTAATGTTCATTGTTCTGTCGTCTGTCCCCGCAGCTTTGCAATAACAACCACAACTGTCATTGTGACTCGGGATGGTCACCACCATTTTGTGATAAATCGGGTTCAGGAGGCAGCGTGGACAGCGGACCTGTAATCACACACGGTATGTCAAACACTAACCGGAATATTCCATTAAACATTAACTGTGCTCTGTTTTACATTCACCCTTCCGTTGATGTTTGTCACATGCTCTTCTCTTATCTTGTGCAGGCAGCTTTTATCTTGTACTGGTCCCCCTTGTACTGGTGGTTTTTATTTTGGCTTTTCTTGGTGTCGGTTTGCACTACTATAGAAAGAAGCCCCAGCCCAACAAAGGCAGCGTCCCTCCAAAGAATCAAATATGCATCAAGTAATCAATTCTTAACTGTTTAAAGTGCAAATACATAAATGAAATGATCTTTATGTCGGACATAAGCAAATGTGTTATTTCTTTTGAAAGCGTTCCAGATCCCCACAAGTCAAAAAGTCGTAAGACGGGTCACACCAACCCAGTGTTCCAGCCAAAGAAACCTCACGCTGATGAACAGGTGGGATTGTGAAGTGGTTTTGTGTCAGCATGTGCTTGCAAAAACACAGTTTCTTGCATCACGGTCTTTTGAAAACGACCCAAATTTTAACATCAAAAGAATGAACTTCGATTCCCAAAATTCACCGTACTGTTGGCTATTGTATATTTTTCTTTCAATCATTCCTTGTAGTTGCCAACATTACAATAACTGCAATAATAGATTGATAACAAAGATCATGTTTTTGTCCCGACAGAAGGTCAGTCCTCGGGCAAGTCCTACTAGTTCATCCAGATCCAGACATTCTGTCGTCCGTCCCGCTGTAAAACCTCCTCCAATCCCAGCCTACACCCAATATCTGCATTCAGAGACCCGACCATCCCCATCCGTTCCTCCCAAAACAAGACCAGCCCCTCCCAACAGACCCCCTCCGCCCTGTCCCGTGACCAAACCTTCCCGAACCCCAGAGGTGAGTGTCCTTTAATTCATGTGCAATTTTTTCCTTTTGTCTTGAGCAAAACGACAAAAAAAGGAAGCAGTTTAATCTTCTAATAAAACATTAGCGCTATTTACATGATTGTGGTGACACATTATAAGTAATATCTTTGTCCCCTCTAGACATTTCCTAAGAATGGCTTGCCAGTATCAGCAGCCATAATGCAGAATGGGAAATTCAATCTAACGCCCCCTTCTGGACACTTGCAAAATGTCAGGTAATCAAGATTTATGCATTTTGGAAGATATACACTTTATTATATATAATAATATATAAGACATGAGCTGTTTGGAATGACATTCTTGTTTACTTCATTCAGTGCATAAGGTTTACTCCAGTATGAGTCATAATTAATAACTAATAATTATTTGACATTTTTGTTCTGTTGAAGGTTCCAAAGGGACATTTCTGGAAAGAGTTGAGTCTCAGCGATGCTCACCAATCAGGTCTGCACCTTTTAAGATGTCATTAAGAGTGACCAATCAGAACGCCTCACTCAAAGTGATGCCCGCCTTATTGACTCTTATTGAACAGAATTGTGGAAACCTGCAAACTTCGGCTGTACCCCCGTACAGCTCCTCTGTTCCGGTGCCATATTCCATTTCTTATTTTATGTGTATTTATTACTTGGACATCAGAAGAAACAGCTATGAAGTATGGCATTCTAATTAAATAAGAGCATGGGCCATTTGAAACAATATCTTGCAGCAAGAATATGAATTATAATTTTTTTGCACAAAGTATCATATAAATAGAGTAAAGTGTAAGATGGAAGCAAACTAACTGCATATGATATTTACAGTCTGTCTGGTTCGTATGTAACAAACAGGTTTGTCATTAACCTGCACTGCCTATTGTTGTTGAGTACTGTGTTAATCTGTACTCAGGAAACTTATCTTAAAAGTAGAATGAAGATAAGGTCATAAAGATGTTTTTTATAGCAAATACTCAGATGAACTACAGATGGACTGTATGGCTGTGTGTTCTTTTTATGTTCAGTTCTGTGTAAATGTGTACTGTACAGTAACAGGTAAAACTAACCTGTATGGGGTGTTTGCAATGATGCTGGATAGATATTGTGGAAGAGAAATCCATTAGGCTACTCCTGGTGCTTTGATTCTAAAATCTCATATGGGAGAACAACCTTTTGAAATATCACTTGATTAATTGTTCTTCTTAACAAGGGCATTAACCCAGGGAATGTATTTGGGGTTTAAAAACCTAAATCATGTTCATGTGTATCCCTAGAAAATGTTCAAATATTGTTTGTTTTATCTTTATTGTTTGGGGCATATGATGATAATAGCACCTCTCAAGCTTCATGTTTTGTTTTAGGGGACTGTGACCATACTGGATTTCTGCCTTTAAATAGTCAAACTGTTATTTATTTATAGTGTAAAGATGCAATGATGCCTTAATGAAACTGATCAACATTACATGAATGCTATTATTGATAATGTTTATTATCAAAGGTTGGCTTATTGTGGGTGTAAAGTTGGCCCGATATTGCAGACTGCATAGGAACAGGAAAACTGCACTGCAATTTTTATTGTTTCAGTTTAAAAAATTTCAGTTCAAAATAATTTCTTCCTATGCAAAATAGGCTGTAATACAGTGCCTTCCATGTCATATCAGAAATAAATTTCCATCAGTAAATCGTGATGTTTCCCATTGTATTATTTACTGGAATGGAATGTACTATAGTTACCCGATAAGCATTTTGTTCTTTGTGTGTCATAAAAAGCCATGTTTCTCAACATTGTTGTTGAGAACAGTTGAGAAGCTGTTGGGAAATTACAAATTTCACATGGCAGGGCACTTGCCATAATTGTCATTATTTTAATAATGAAAACAGAGTATATGTGTTTAACACAATCTAAACCCTTTTATATTTTTAATTAATAAATCTGCCATCAATTTTTTTATTATTGTTCCTTATTCATGTGCATCACAACTGAGTCTAATCTCTGACTATTGTAGTCTCTTCCCTAAACTGTCAATCTCAACTCAACTTTATTTATATAGCGCTTCTTACAATTTTCATTGTTACAAAGCAGAAAATCTCACACTGGGAATATGTCTAAACTAAATGTAAACAGGGTTGTTGAACCCTACCATGCCCCAAAGAGATAAACAGGAACAATCTCTGTTTATTCATTGGCTGTGCTGGAGGTGTGTCTACAGTAAACGCCCACATGCAGTACTATTACGTCAGTTGCGGGGGACTTTTATCTTAAAGCATTCGATTTCCGGTCCGTCATTTTGCCACTACGCGTTTTTCTTGTTCTGCCGTGGACACTTCTGCGCTCGCTTTAAACAGTGTGTAAACGACGATTTATCGGTGTTTTACCGCTTTATCAGTAACGATATATCATCAACAAATATTGAATTTAAAAACATGGAGCTAATGGAAGATCCTGCTGGATCGGATAATAAACGAGCTATAGAGCGGAAAAGGTGAGCTGGGTGTTGTAAACAAGGCCTGTTTATCAGAGCTCCGATGCTTCTTGTCATTGGACTGAAGCCATTTAAATTCTAAAGAACGTTTATTTTAACCTATGACCTTTAAGACTAAAACATTAACGTCACTGAATGACATTATTACAATAGTATCCGCTGTTTAGGTTTAGCTGTTAAATGAGCCAGTTTTTGGTGTGGGGACCGTTAGATATGCTATGATTCGTGTGTATGTGATTTTTCAAGATCTCGTCAACTCGTTTTTAATGCTTATTTTATTGTGCTCTTAGCTTTTTAAGTTTATGTTTTGTGTGTTTATTTACATGTTAAGAACGTTTTTGTGTTACTTAAGTTGCATGGTGATGTTAGCTTGTGAATGTTAAATTGAACTATTAAATTTAGGCATTTTTTAGATATCCAAGTTGCTTATTGTAATTATATATTATAGGTTAACTAAGTTATATATTAACACATAGACATGCGTCATATTGTTTTTCCTCTGTTGTAGTTATTTATGGCGTTATGACTATAGACTATGATGCAATGCACTGGGGAAAGATCTGCACTATTTTATTATGGCTCTTTTTGAATATGTAACATATTAAACTGCATTCATGTTTTGGATATATTTTATAGAAGTTGAAAATGTTAAGTGGGGACTTCAGAGAGGACAAGATTTCAACAGCAGCAGAATCGTCAGAATCCCGCACTCTCTGAACATCAGTCACAGGTGGAGAGAGATCTCATTATTTACATAAACTATATTTCAAAAATAAACACCATACAAAATGCTATTGAGCAATCTAATGTGGATGTTGTGAAATGTTATTCTGTTGTAGTTTGTAATTTGGGGTCTATATGATGTTTTTTCCAACAGGAGCTGGTTTACCCAGAGTCCTCACCTTTAGTCTGAGTCCAGCGTTGTCATCACAGGTGCTTCAATGGGTGGTAAAGAAGGAGGTGGACGTGGAGGGGAACGGTGGAGCCTCTTCGGGGTGCGGCCAATGGTGCAGAAATCACCCACTGACCCAGGATCAGAGACCAACACACCTGGTAGGGACCTGCTTTATGCTAATAATAACTTGATGTAAATGTTGACGTTTCGGAGCTAAAATAAGGCTAAAAAGAGAAAAAATGGAATTGACTGTATGGAGAAATGACTCATTTATTTGTTATTTCCATGACAACAGGGGGATTCTCGCTGCAGTCGTACTTTGGAGTTCAGAAGTCTAATACCATGGATGGTATGAAGACCCAAGTAAACCTCATGGTTGAAGATCCTGCCAATTTCAACTCTACCAAGATCGAGATGAGCGGCGAGGAGGGAAAGAAAACATGTCACAGACTCCGACACCGAGATATGAACATTCTGACACCATCTGGCTTCTGAACTCCACAAGTCTTTAACTCTCTTTAGCTTCCTTGCCGTTTATATAATCTAGAAACGCACAAATTGTACGTCACTGCAGTTTGAACCGGTATGGTTTCTTATGAGTAACCATAAACACACACTCACCATGTCTCGCATGTAACTTTACTAGATTTACCCTTTAAATTAGATAAGAGACATAGTCGTACATTAGTGCCAAACACCCTAAATTGATAGTGATTTTATTTCCCCCCTCTCTTGTCCCACGTTTACTGCTTTTTTAATATGTTGAATGTGTTTTCATTGCTGTGCACTCTGAAAATTGATCTTATTTACTGTAGTTAAAATTTACAGATGTAAAAGGTACTGCAGAAATAGTCATCAAAATATGCATAACCAGTACTCTTGAAATGTTTTTTTTTTTGAATAGTTGACACATTCAGGTGACACAATCTGATTTTTGTGGACCATTTTAAAAAGCTTATTGTGTATAATAAGCATGTTTCAACAGTATTTTGTTTCCATTAAACTCACCGATTCCATCACATTACAAAGCATTTAGTCATTTAGCAGACGCTTTTGTCCAAAGCGACTTACAAATGAGGTAAACAAACACGGTGTTGTCATCCACAAATCTGTTTGACAAACAGTCATTTTTGACTTAACACGGTGACAGTATTCATTATTCGCATAGTTGAAACATCTTTAAGTGCCATTTTTGTAACTTTTTATTTCCAAAAAGTCCACGTTTCTAAATTATTACTTGTATTAATGGATATGAGGTGGATTGCGTATTTTGTGTCCCGTGTGCAATAAGCTACAGCATTGTTTGTTTAGCATGCTGACAGCACCTCATTTCTATCACTGGGTTTCACACTTAAACACACGTGTTTTTTCATACAGCTCGGTGTTATTTTGTAAATCTAGAAGGTTCTCGGTGTATGCAGACACTGCTGAATCATTTTTTGCTATTGTTTTTTGTACATTTGTATTGGAATTGCAATACCGTTTGCACTTCCTGTTTGAATTGACCTCTTGTAGTTTGTTTTCTGTAGAGCTGGAAGTTATCCATTCATTCTTGTAAGACAGAAACGTCGTTTGCATCACAGTCCAAACACTTCATAAGTTGTATTGCTGTCACATAATTCTTGTTAATGTTGCTCAATTTGAGTATTTCGTCTATAATAAAATACTGCTTTAAAGCACAATGAAAACTGATTTGATTGTTTGTTTGGAAGTTTGTGATATTTGCAATATTTTTAAACAACAACAACGGACTTGTTACAAACTTTAATATCTGTTTTATAAAACACATCTTAGAGAGCAAAAATGGCTGTCGGGTAAGGCAGTGGATAAGGATATTGTTCCTTATTCCATATCAACTATCAAACACAATAACTCAGCAGCAAAATCTTTCAATACCTTTAAGGAAAACATTGTGTTGAATAAACACTGTAAAGAAATTCAAAGAAAAACAAAAACTATACAGTAACACATTCTGGAATTTTCCTCCCATTCTTTTTGTTTTGTTCGAAAAACATCCCAATGCTATTGGTCAATCAAGACTTTTTATTTCACTTTAATGTGAAACATTTGTCTTCCAAATAATGCCATAGAAATCCTAACGTATTATGTGCAGTAACATATGTTACAAATATAAGAACCGCTATATAAACTGATGTCCGGTTATTTGATGGTTAACAATAAATATTTGAGAAGAGCTTATGTAGAATGGTTTTAAAATCCCTCAAAGAGGATTTGCCAAAACAATGGAAATGTATGCTAAACATGCTAAAACTTCAAAAGCAACATCTAATGTGAATGTCTGTGTTAAATCTCTGAAATCCAAACGAAGTTATCAAAGTAAATGAAATTGTCAAACAAAGTGTTATCTTTCTTTGCTTTCATGCTATGAAAGATCGTAGAGCACTAAAACTTTCTCAGCTTTAAAAACGGCCCCTTTTCAAACTCCTCAGTTCACGAAAACACCTTCAGTTCAGACCATCTTCAAAAAGCAAGAGTACAAACCATAAATTACTATGAACAAAAATATAGAATATGTATAAAAAAAATGTGACGTCAAATAAAATTCAGGTAGTCACAGTTAATGTATCTCATACAAAGTATCAACACATATCCGCTAACAAAATATATCTAAATGTATATGCAGTAGTATTAAAGAAATAAAAAATAAACAGATAGATGTAATGATTTGTAATACTTCCTTTAACCGTCAATGATTATATTCCCTGGCAATAGTGTGTAAATGCTTGCCATCCAAAAGATGGTATTTAGGACTCAATACCTGATGCTTTCTTTGTGTTCTTGCTTATATTACTGCAAAACATTAATAAAACAAAGAAATAAACCAAGCATAACAGTAACACACGAAATAAATCATAAACTACTGTTCAATAATATTCTCACAATAATGAGCTGTTCTATCTTCATTTCCATCTCCCAACCTCCTGTGTCGCTGCAGCCGTCCTACAGAGCAGCCGCATCCACGAGGCCAATCCCCCATCTCTCGTCATCTCTAAAAGCTCATTTATGCTCCTCCAGAAAAATATAGCATTTACTGAGGGCAGTTTGAACCCTTGTTTGACCTGCACACCGAGGAGAGTCAATATTAACTGGTATTATTGAGATTCTGACCCTTAAGGGACTGTCGAGTCATTTTAATTCCTCTGGATTTGGAAGAACGTCACGGCTGGGAGAGACGCTTTCTCTTGAGTTTCTGAAGCATCCCCTGATCCTTCAAAACAAACGGAATGATGTGAAGGGTTTTGCAGCACCGGTTGAGCGGGTCAGTGCAGCGTGCAACAGTCCTCGAGCACACTCACACAAGCAAAGCTCCTCGAAAAATCTTTGGATTTTTTGACTCCAATGGATGCCAAAAACTAGCATCCATTCTTTGGTTCAAATGTCAGGTATAAAAAGATTGATAACAAAGTAATACTGATGAAAGTTCATCACAGTCTTTATAAAAATGTAAAAAAAATAAAAATAAGGAAGCTGTATGAAATTGCAATATATATCACATCAATATGTACAGACGACATGCTGCAGGTCACGCATCACTGCAAGAAAAAAACAAACAAACAACCAATGTTAGGAAAAGCAAAATCAAAGTCATATGCAGTTATAAAGTCACACACACAAATAGTACACACACAGTTAAAGAATATTAAAGCATTTCCAATAAATGCATTTTTTACTGACCTTGTGCCAACAGCCTGGTATTGGAAGTCCATCTGGACCCTTAAAAACACAAAACCGATAGGTGTAAAACTATTACTATAAACAAATTTAGGAAACATTTTTAAGAAGTAATTTACAATTTACTGTCTGCAGACAAAATCTTAATAATTGTTTGGGTTTGCATTTATTGCATAGTGTGCATTTTAACAAATTAAATTGTTATTGTCAAACACAAACACAGCAAAGGAACAGCAAAGGTTTTTAGGTTTTCAAAGGTTTTGAATCTTTGATGCTAGGGCATTGCCATGTGGTTGCTAAGGTGTACTGATGTGGTTGCACTGATGTGGTTGCTAAGGTGTACTGATGTGGTTGCTAAGGTGCACTGATGTGGTTGCTAAGGTGTACTGATGTGGTTGCTAAGGTGTACTGATGTGGTTGCACTGATGTGGTTGCTAAGGTGTACTGATGTGGTTGCTAAGGTGCACTGATGTGGTTGCTAAGGTGTACTGATGTGGTTGCTAAGGTGTACTGATGTGGTTGCTAAGGTGTACTGATGTGGTTGCTAAGGTGTACTGATGTGGTTGCTAAGGTGCACTGATGTGGTTGCTAAGGTGCACTGATGTGGTTGCTAAGGTGCACTGATGTGGTTGCTAAGGTGTACTGATGTGGTTGCTAAGGTGTACTGATGTGGTTGCTAAGGTGTACTGATGTGGTTGCTAAGGTGTACTGATGTGGTTGCTAAGGTGTACTGATGTGGTTGCTAAGGTGTACTGATGTGGTTGCTAAGGTGTACTGATGTGGTTGCTAAGGTGTACTGATGTGGTTGCTAAGGTGTACTGATGTGGTTGCTAAGGTGTACTGATGTGGTTGCTAAGGTGTACTGATGTGGTTGCTAAGGTGTACTGATGTGGTTGCTAAGGTGTACTGATGTGGTTGCTAAGGTGTACTGATGTGGTTGCTAAGGTGTACTGATGTGGTTGCTAAGGTGTACTGATGTGGTTGCTAAGGTGCACTGATGTGGTTGCTAAGGTGCACTGATGTGGTTGCTAAGGTGCACTGATGTGGTTGCTAAGGTGTTCTGTGGCCGGCTGTATAAACTGGTTGCATAGACTAGTATTACAAGTTAGTCATCAAATTTTTTCTTCAAGACTGTTCAACTTCTTTAAGTCTTAACTCAGCGGCTTTGTTTGTGATGTGGTTGCAAAGCTGTTCTGATGTGTTCTTAGCTTACTGTTAGGGCGTGGCTAGAGAGCACATAACTATCATCATCTCATCATCCCTTTAAATCAGGTAGCACATAGATCTACCAGAGCAAACACAATAGTCATACTTACCATTACCAAGCACCACTAAAACAAATGTCTTTTTATGTATAAATTCTTAATAATCACCCCACAGTATGTTATTAGTATATAAGTGACAGGGTAGTAAAAATAGATAAAGGTGAAAAACAGAAAGGGTCAAAAAAAGGGCAGGCGTTAGTGGAATAATAGAGGAAACAGAAGCAGGCAGATATACTGTACCAGTGGACAGGGGTCCTCTGAGACCAGCTGCCCTGTTTCCACTGGCTCTTTTTTACATCCTTCAGATCCCTGTCAATATAAGCACACATATAGAATACGCTCTCTCATAATTACTAAAAACACACAATCACCCGGACCTAGCAGCTTATGGAAACAGAGAAAAAGATGAAGAAATGTGAAATAAAGAGGAAGAATGTCTGCGAAACGTCTGTGTTCCCAGATGGATCCGCTTTGTTTGGAATGACCCCCATGTTTATTCACCTGATTTACAGCAGAATGAATCTGTAAGACATCAACAAATATAAACATGTGAGAGCACGCACCACAGGACAGGGCTGGTCCAGACCTGGAGGTCCCTGTTCTCCCTTCTTTCCTTTGAGGCCCCTCTTTCCAACGGGACCACGATCCCCCTGTGAATCAGATCAACAAAATCACCATCGTTTATTGGAATGGCACACGCAAACTGCCACCATTGACCAATCAGAATTCAGTATTCCAGAGTGTCATTGCCATTTGATGTACCATGAATAAATGAAATCTAAACTTCACTGAGATAATCCCATACCTTTTCTCCTCTCTCCGCACGCACGCCCCTGTCTCCTTTAATGCCAGGAAAACCCTGCGGTATAGAAACGCAGAACCACAATGTAAAGCTAAATTCATTAATATACTACAGTAGACTTAAAGTGATAGTACACGCAAAAATGAAAATTCTGTCATCATTTGCTCACCCTCATGTCATTTCATACCTGTATAAATAACTTTGTTCTGATGAACACAGAAAAAGATATTTGGAGGAATGTTAGCAATTTTCACTTTTGTGACATCATTGACTGCCATAGTAGGAAACATTAAACGGTAGTCAAAGGTGCCCCAGAACTGTTTGTGTTCCTAAATTCTTCAAAATATCTCAATTTGTGTTCAACAGAACAACAAAATATAAAAAAATGTCCTATTATGGTAGTGGATGATGTCACTGAACTGAAAATTTCTAACATTCTTACAAATATCTTTCTTTGTGTTTAACAGAACAAAGAAGTTTATATAAGTTTGAAACAACCTGAGGGTGAGTAAATGAAGACAGAATTTTTATTTTTGGGTGAACTATCACTTTAAAGGGACAGTTCACCCAAAAATGAAAATTCTGTCATGAATTATTCAACCTCGTGTCGTTCCAAATCTGCATAATTTTCTTTGTTTGGTTGAACACAAAGAAAGATATTTGGAAGAATGTTAGCAACTGAGATTTCTGGGGCACCTTTGACTAACATAGTAGGAAAAATTAAAATGTTAGTCAGTAGAGTGCCCTTTGTGCAGAACTGTTTGTTTTCCTAAATTCTTCAAAATATCTTCTCTTGAAAAAAAAACAATCTTTTTTTCTACTATTGCAGTCAATCGTGCCCCAAAAATGTAAGTTGCTAACATTTTTCCAAATATCTTTCTCTGTGTTCAACCAAACAAAGAAATTTATAAAGGTTTGAAACAACTTGAGGGTGAGTAAATGAAGACAGAATTTTCTTTTTTGGGTGGAGTATCCCTTTAAAACAACATGGATTACTACTTACATCTAATCCAGGTTCCCCCTGTTTTCCCTTTCAAAGAAATAAAACAAAGTCATTTTTTTATCTTTCTGATATCATGCATATGACAAGGATTAAATTGACCTGTTTGGCACATTTATGTATTTATATACATTTACCTTTTCACCTTTGGTGCCAGGCAAGCCAACCAATCCTGTTGCCCCTGGAGGACCCTGAGGACCCTGGGGGCCCTATAACACAGAATTTCGAAGGATTTATCTCTTTTTTTATTCTAAGAAATTGATGACAAAATAATCCTCCATAATAATAATAATAATAATAATAATAGTGATCAAGAGTTTACATAATATCCGTAAATGAATAATAATGTGAATATGATTTTTGTTTGGTAATAATAGTCTAATGCATTATGGGATAAGACATGTTCTTACTTGAATTCCTAGAGTGCCCATCTCTCCCTTTTCTCCTTTAACATTTTCCCCCGGATCACCCTATAAGATATTGAACACATCTTTAGACAGATACAATACATGCAGTGATACTTTCCTGCAAATCTTAATGTTTCTAAAATTCATTTAGGCCCATAAATCAGCATTAATTTATGCACCTTTTTTCTATCAGGATAAAAAAGGTTAGACAAATAACAAATGACTGAATAGACTATATAAACATAATATATACAATATTATATATTATATCTGCAAATATACAGCAAGGAAAAAACACCTACTTTGGGGCCTGGCATGCCACGATGACCCTGAAAAATATTTCATCATCATGAACAATTCATCATCTTTTCGTCTTATAAAATCAACTCATATTATTATGAGGTCTTATAATGTGTCTCACCATGTATCCTGGAGGTCCTGGTGATCCAGGAGGTCCTGGTGGTCCTGGTTGTGAAATCATCTGAACCTGTAATCAGTTGTGAAATCACGGTTACTGTTTACTGTACTCATGAAATCACAGTGTATTATTAGTCATAAGATGCTGCAAAGATGTACCAGGTTGTCCTCTAGTATAGAATCTCCTTTATCTCCTTTCTGCCCGTCCATTCCCTGTAACAAAGAAAAGAGACGTGAGAAATAAAACATCCAGTATGAACGAGAGACAGTGAAGAAATACTGATTCTACTTAAATCTTTTAATACTTACAGAAGGACCAGAAAGACCCATTTCTCCTTTCTCTCCCCTCTCTCCAGCTACACCGCGCTCTCCGGTCTCTCCTTTATCTCCCTGATCAAAAATAAATGCATAGATTGATGTCAATGAACCTTTAGGTGAGAGGTTCATATGGAATATAGTTACTCTAGATTTTTCAGTGCAAAACCTCTGAATGTGTTCTTAGGGTGTTTGTAACAGTTCAGTGTGGTTGCAAGAGTGTTGCTAGGGTGTTGCTAGGATGTTCTGGTTGGTTGATTACAGGTCCAAGTGAAAACAGCCCACCACCGAGCACCACTAAAAAAACCATTTGTGTCGAAGACATTCTCACCATTTCACCATCAAGCCCAGCAGGCCCAGGCAAACCAAGCTCACCCTGTTTGGATGAAGAAAAAAGTGTTGATTAGATCCTGTTCATTCATTTCAATTTGCTTTCACAGTCTTTATAACCACTCTATGCGTGAGTTTTAATGCACATTTTTGTGCAATAAAAGAACATTTTTGTCAAAAGTTGCAAAAGATGAACCTTTGGCCCTTCTTTTCCTGGTGGTCCCGGGGGGCCAGGTGGTCCCTGTGTGGAAGACAAATGGAAAAGAAAGAATTCATTTTTAATCAAATGATTTTGTTTTAACAAAACCCCTTTAGATTTTTGGAACCACAAACCTCCGATAAATTCCTTTTAACAGCTGCTATAAAACATGTTCCCGTATACGTCCTATTGTGGGATTTAAACAGCTACTGAAAGTTTCAAAACAACTTCCTGAAGGATGCTTAACACCGTTTTCTATTTCCTAAAAACACATTTCAATGCATTGGTAAAATGTGCTGTCAAGGTCTGTGGTTTTATAAGATTGTCTGAGCAGTAATCGTGTTGACATTGTATTATTCTCTCACATTTGACAAAGTCCAGGCCTTCAGAAAGGACAACACCCAGCACACTTAAACAGTCATTAACATGTATGCACAAGAACTATTCATTAAACTACCAGGATTTATGCAAATGTGAACTCTCAGATCAAAAA